>NC_091937.1:7642500-7810000 GCF_041260155.1 Ptychodera flava | reverse complement strand
TTACCCTTACCCCAAAATTTAACATTGCAAATTACAGTAAAACTCAAATTCTACCAATTTTTTAGCTGGGCATAATAAAATATGCATTGCTTTGTCTGAAATCTGTTTTATTTGATACAGGGACATGTCAGAAATATGAAATAGACTTTTAACAGAAAAAATATTGGGAATCTACAGCTGTAACAGTCATATTTTGAAGGGTACCGCAAAATAACAGTGTTGCAGATTTGCATGCATTTTTGTTTAATTTGTCTTCCTATAAGTTATCTGCTGAGCTTGTTTTTGGATATAACCTGGCTTGTTAGGTATCATTAAAAAGATAATTTACTAATCTTTAGAATGACATATTGTAACATGCAATATCTTGTGTAGTTTTCATGATATATAACCAAAACTTACCCCATACCCCAAAGTTTACATTGAAAATTTCAGTCATAGCTAAAACCAAATTCTACCATTTTTTTAGCTTGACACAAAAATATGGCCGTTTTTGCTGTAAAATCTGTTTTATTTGGTACAGCGATATATCAGAAACATGAAATAGACTTTTAACAGAAAAAATATTGGGAATCTACAGCTGTAACAGTCAGATTTTGAAGGGTACAGGAAAATCTCAGTATTCCTGACTTGTGTGCATTTTTGTTAAAACTGTCTTCTTATAAGTTATCTGCTGAGCTTTTTTTGGATATAACCTGGCTTGTTAGGTATCATTAGAAAGATAATTTACTAATCTTTAGAATGACATATTGTAAATGCAATATCTTGTGTAGTTTTCATGATATATAACCACAACTTACCCCATACCCCAAAGTTTACATTGAAAATTTCAGTCATAGCTAAAACCAAATTCTACCATTTTTTTACCTAGACATATAACATCTGGCCATTTTTGCTATTAAATATATTTTATTTGTACAGAAATATGTCAGAAATATGAAAAGAACTTTTAACAGAAAGAATATTGGTATTCTATGGCTGTAACAGGCATATTCTGTGGAGTACTGCAAAATCACAGCAGTGCAGACTCATATGTGCTTTTGTTAACTTTGTCCCATTGTAGGTCTTCTGCTGCGCTTATTTTATTACATAACCATGTTTATTTGGTATCATTAAAAAGCTAATTTACTACTGTTCTAAATGACATATTGTTATATGCCATGTCTGATATAGTTTTCATGGAATATGACGAAAACTTACCCCATACCACAAAGTTTATATCGAAATTACTTTCGTAGCTATCGTCAAATTCTACCAATTTTCTAGCTAGACATAACAAATAAGGCAATGCTTTATATGAAATCTTTTTATTTGGTACTGAGGAATGTCAGAAATATGAAATAGACTTTTAACAGAAAATACATTGGGACTCTACAGCTGTAACAGTCATATTTTGAAGGGTCTCGCAAAATCACAGTATTGCCAACTCGCTTGCTTTTTGTGTAAATGTGTCTTCTTATAAGTCATCTGCTGAGCTTGATTTTTAACATAACCTGATTGTTAGGTATCAATAGAAAGGTAATTTACTAGTCTTTAAAATGACATATCGTAATATGCAATGTCTTGTTTAGGTTTCATGAAATAGGACCAAAGCTTACCCCATACCCAAGGTTTACACAGCAAATTACTGCAAATCTGAAACTCTACCTTTTTTTACAATTTATTAACTTTATATACAAAGGCAATGCTTGTAAGCAATCTATGAAATCTGTGATTTTGTTAAAAAAGTATGTCACAAATATGAAACTAACTTTTAACAGGAACATAATATGATTTTGTAGCCTTTTGGATCATATTTGGAAGGGTACCCAGGTATCAGGGCAAATTTGCCGAAACACATACATTTGCAATATATGGGTTCCCCCTCCAAAAATGATCCAAATGGCTACTAAATTGTATCATCTTTCCGTTATAAGTTAATTTATACTTGTGACATACTTTTGTAACAAATAAATCAGATTTTAAACAAGAATTGCCTTTTGTATTATGTGCAGCAAAAATGGTAGAATTTAAGATAAGCCGTAATTTGCGATTTGAACTTTTTGGGTATGGGGTAAAGTTTGACCATATTCCAGGAAAACTATGAATGACATTGTATATGACAATATGTCATCTTAAAGAAGAATAAATTTCCCTACTAATGATACCTCACAAGCCAGGTTGTGTCACAAAATAAGTTCAGCAGATGACTTACAAGAAGAAGAATTAACAAAAAAGGTGCCAGTTTTGCGGTACTGCGATTTTGCATTTCCCTTCAAAATATGGCTGTTACAACCATACAGTCCAAATATTTTTTCTGTTAAAAGTCTATTTCACATTTCTGACATGACCCAGTACCATATACAACAGATTTAATACCGAAACAGAGCTATTTTTATCATGTCTAGCTAAAAATTCACGGAATTTGATCACGTTATCTATGACAGTACTTTCAATATAAACCTTGGGGTATGGGGTACGTTTTGGTCATATTCCATGAAAAATATACAAGATATTGCCTGTTACAATATGTCATTGTAAAGAATATTCAATTACCTTTTCAATGACACTAAACAAACTCAGTTATAATCAATAACAAGCTTAGTAGACGACTTATAAGATGACAGATTTAACAAAAACGCATACGAATCAGGAATACTGAGATTTGCTATACCCTTAAAAATACAGCTGTTACAGCTATAGAATCCAATATTTTTTCTGTTAAAAGTTCATTTCATATTCTGATATGGCAAAATACAAAATAAAACAGATTTCATACAAAAATTGTCTAATTTTTTATGTCTGCGTAAAAAATTGCTTGAATTTGACAGTAGCTATGACAGTAGTTTTCGATGTAAATTTTGGGGTATGGGGTAAGTTTTGGTCATATTTCATAAAAATCTGTACAAGATATTGCATGTTACAATATGTCATTTTAAAGACTAGTAAATAATCTTACTAATGATACCTAACAACTTACATTATATTCTATAAGAAGCTCAGCAGATGACTTAAAAGACGATAGATTCAACAAAAATGCACACAAGTCAGGAATACTGAGATTTTCCTGTACCCTTCAAAATCTGACTGTTACAGCTGTAGATTCCCAATATTTTTTCTGTTAAAAGTCTATTTCATATTTCTGATATGTTCCTGTACCAAATAAAATAGATTTCATAGCAAAAACGGCCATATTTTTTGTGTCAAGCTAAAAAATGGTAGAATTGGTGGTTTTAGCTATGACTTCATTTTCAATGTAAACTTTGGGGTATGGGGTAAGTTTTGGTTATATATCATGAAAACTACAGAAGATATTGCATGTTACAATATGTCATTCTAAACATTAGTAAATTATCTTTCTAATGATACCTAACAAGCCAGGTTATATTCAACAACTAGCTCAGCAGATAACTTATAAGACGACAAATTTAACAAAAATGCATGCAAATCTGCAACACTGTGATTTTGCGGCACCCTTCAAAATATGACCGCAACAGCTGTAGAGTCCTAATATTTTTTCTGTTAAAAGTCTATTTCATATTTCTGACATGTCTCTGTACCAAATAAAATAGATTTCATAGCAAAAACAGCCATATTTTTTGTGTCAAGCTAAAAAAATGGTAGAATTTGGTTTTAGCTATGACTGAAATTTTCAATGTAAACTTTGGGGTATGGGGTAAGTTTTGGTTATATATCATGAAACTACACAAGATATTGCATGTTACAATATGTCATTCTAAAGATTAGTAAATTATCTTTCTAATGATACCTAACAAGCCAGGTTATATTCAACAACTAGCTCAGCAGATAACTTATAAGAAGACACTTTTAACAAAAATGCATGCAAATCTGCAACACTGTTATTTTGCGGTACCCTTCAAAATATGACTGTTACAGCTGTAGATTCCCAATATTTTTTCTGTTAAAAGTCTATTTCATATTTCTGACATGTCCCTGTACCAAATAAAATAGATTTCATAGCAAAAACGGCCATATTTTTGTGTCAAGCTAAAAAAATGGTAGAATTTGGTTTAGCTATGACTGAAATTTTCAATGTAAACTTTGGGGTATGGGGTAAGTTTTGGTTACATATCATGAAAACTACACAAGATATTGCATGTTACAATATGTCATTTCAAAGATTAGTAAATTATCTTTTTAATGATACCTAACAAGCCAGGTTATATTCAAAAACAAGCTCAGCAGATAACTTATAGGAAGACAAATTAAACAAAAATGCATGCAAATCTGCAACACTGTTATTTTGCGGTACCCTTCAAAATATGACTGTTACAGCTGTAGATTCCAATATTTTTTCTGTAAAAGTCTATTTCATATTTCTGACATGTCCCTGTATCAAATAAAACAGATTTCAGACAAAGCAATGCATATTTTATTATGCCCAGCTAAAAAATTGGTAGAATTTGAGTTTTACTGTAATTTGCAATGTTAAATTTTGGGGTAAGGGGTAAGTTTTGGTTATATTTGACAAAAACTGTAGAAGATATTGCATAGTGCAATATGTCATCTTAAAGAGGAATAAATTCCCTTTCTAATGATACCAAACAAGTGAGGTTATGTTAAAAAATGAGCTCAGCACATGACTTAAAAGAAGACAGATTTGACGAAAATGCATTTGGCTTGGAAAATCGTGATTTTGCGGTACCCTTCAAAACATGACCATAACAGCTATTGCGTCCCTATATTTTTCCTGTTAAAATTCCATTTCGTATTCTAGGGATCCCAAGGGTTCTGAAAAATACAGGTTTGTTATCCTGTGGGGGGGGGGGTGCACGTAGACCCCCTCTAGCCCACGGACTACTACATTTTACGCGAGAATTTCAGCGGGAAAACACGCCGGTGCTTTGACTTATTTTCAGGAATCGATCTAATTGGAATATTTTTGGATTAGTTTGTGTTCTGAAGCTCTCAATAATTGTGTATCTCCTAATATCATGAACGTATTCTATGACTTGCACCTGCTGTATGATAGTCGCTCCATGCATTTGATCCAGCGTGACTATGAAGTTTCCTAGGACTATAATCGTGTTCAACACAATAAAATAATTTTAAACGGCATTGAAAACGATTTTGAAAATTGTGCTTTTATCGGCGGTTTAACTAATCTGAAGTGAGAGAAGGGCATGGCATTCTATGAAAAAGTAACAAATTATAGGCGTGTCGAGTTTCAACGAACTGAAGTCATAACATGAAAACTTAATATAGTGAGTTGTTGTGAAATCTGTCTTGTGTTCACATTATTACTCATCCGTATTCAGTCATATCATTTCGAAAGCTTCGATCTGCAGTGCGCTGTGCAACGGCGAATGTTGGATGGGAAATGGACTATTCTGACGTTGGTGGCGCTTTACCAGATGTAAGGTAAAATAATGGCATTATTCAAGAAGTTCACGGCTTTTATTCCATAAACAAATACATCTGGATACTATTTTAGCATTTATTCTAACTACTAGCGAAAATGATAGCAACAAAAACACATTTTTTCATGCCCGCAACCCGCAGCCCGCAGCCCGCAACCCGCAAAATAGCGCATCCGGATGACCTGGCACTTTTCCAAATTTGGTCAGAACTATTTCCCAAGGAAATGGCTTTTCAAAAAAACACCCTCTGATGTCACTTTTGTCGATTTGATGGGGACTAGACGTATCTATTTACTCGTCACGTGACGTATTCTGGCGAATCGCGACACGGAATGAGCCTGTGGCGTGTTATAAATATATATATATATATATATATATATATATATATATATATATATATATATATATATATATATATATATATATATATTTCGATTCAGTTCTTCCATTCATATATATCTAATTGACACGAAGTGCCTAGTGTTTGACACAGCATAAATGACACTCATGCTGGTACGACACAAGAACAGACGACATTCGAAATCTCAAGATCATATTCTTCAATATTTCTGTGGTAACGCTTTGTAAAGTTTCTCTGCTCTCGATTTGGTGTCGAACAAAGTTAGTAGTCGCTAATCGGGGTATATGCGAATTTGAGAAAGCAATATCTTCCACGAGAAGATATTAATAATCCTCACTTCCAAATGTTTTTGAGAATTATGAGTGAAAAGGATCCATCAATGATCTTATCATTATGTACCTTTGTATATAAAGCTTTCAAACTCAGAGAATCAGTTTTGAAAAATACTGAAATGTCATAGTAGTTTTCAGTACGATTTTTAGTACTATGAACTGATTTTCTTATTCCTTTTTCACGAGAAATTAGTGTATTTACTGTACTGTATGTCTTAACCCTGTATGTGTACTTCTCACCTGTATCACTTTGTTGTACCCCCTTGCTTATGGGCTGGAGGCCTTGAAAAGCAATAAACGTGCACATATATGTGCACCTGAACTGAGCTAATCGGGGTAGGTAATGTTTCCGAGTGTGATATATATCGTGTGGGTTAACGTGTGGCATTGACTGAAAAATATTGAACAAAGATTTTAGCTCCACTTGAATTCACTCCATGTTGTCAAAGGGGAAGGGAGAGGGTGGGTCGACTTTTGAGATTCTTAGACTCAGATCTCAGACTCAGATTTAGACATCAGATCTAAGATCTAACATCGACAATTAGTTATTTCAATCTATACCATTATGAACTGCCATGAAATGTGAAATACATGATGTAAAGACCGCTGTAATTTCGACAGATTTACTCATTAGAATTGTCGTGTTCTCGATCGATTGCCGGAGGTCAAGATGGCCTCATCATGTGCAACTCATAGAGGGCGTATAATGTCACTCGCTTCCCTCTGTCATGGCATTCATCACTCATAACCAGCTCTCTCACACTGCGCAGGCCCTCGTTGGCTACACAGCGTAGCTGGTGTAGCCTCAGCTGGTGAAGCCAGCAAGAAAGTACTACTTTTCGTTCGGCACGATTTTTGAGTGAACTGTCAAGTCTAATTACAGGTCGCAGTCCCTCCACAAAAGAGACCGTGGTCCAAGTTTTTAGGTTTCAAAATCACGGATAGAAGTGATCATTTTTTTTTATTTCTAATGTACGCAATGCCTTTCTGTGTCAAAATATCTTTGATTTTTATTTTCATATCATCAGTTTTTGCGCATTGTACTAGTTTGAGAGTTCCGAAATTTTAATTTTTAATGTGAAGTACGTCAAGTTTCTGCAATATGAAGCGAATATATCAGTCTGACAATCTGAAAAGTCAACTTTACCGCAAGGAGAGATAATAATTTTTTTTCCTCCTTCCCGACAGTGAAAGAGAAACAATACCTGAGCCTCGTTAAAAGACCCTGGGAATGACATATCCGAAGAGGCTCGATGACGATATCAATCGACTTTTAATACAACAGCCAATAACTGTTGACGTGTGCCGAATATACTTTGCTAAGTTTTGAAGTACTATAGCCTTCTTACTTAATCGATATTAGGTATCACGTGGTGGCACTTTGAACCGGGCTGAACCTTTTGACTTCCGTCACTTGGTTACGGTGTTCGCTACATCCCTTCCCCCGTAACCTATTTGTTGGTTTTGGGGAGACCAAGTAGGTTTCGGGGGGACGTAGCGTACACTGCAACCGAGGAAACACATTACTTGTTGGCTGCACGTCCGCTGTGCGCCTGCGCGGCCCATCTACACACGCCTACGAGCCGCGTAGGCGCGGGGCGGATTTGCAGGCAGACAACTAACTGTGGTCTTGGACTACGTCATCACGTAAATAAAACAGAAAAAAATCACGAAAGAATGTTTTATTCTCATCAGCATCATATGCCTGTCTTTCACCACTAGAAGAGGGCTACGAATGCCCACCCCAGCCAGCCTAACATCCCTGTTGATGCAACCATTAGATCTTATCCTGTCTACAGACTTTGGTGAGGTCAAGCGGATTATATCCGAAGATCAGTTAGCTACACTGAACACCCTTGTGGCATAAACGGAAAACTGTTCACATAGAAAAAAGCAAACGACAACACAAAAACAAACACAAGGAACCGTTCGTGATCAATTGCGGAAATTTTTGTTATATTTTCAGTGGTTCAAAGAATCCAAAGTAATTGACGGCCAGTGCCAAATATGGTTCAGGTCATATAGCAGGTTGTGAGTTTACATAGGTTGCTTCGGGGAGTTTGCACATGTGAATGGAAATAAAAACGTGACAAAGTGACGGCTGTGGGACTTTTATAGAGCGGAGGGAGTTTGATGTGCAGAGAGGATAGTTTTTCAAATCGATAGATCTACGCAAGGGGCCCACTGTACGAATGCTTTTTATTTTCCTCTTCCTATTCGACAGTATGTGCAATTTATAAATGTCATGTTTGATAGCAAAAGTAGAACAGCATGTCAAACACCTGGGGTTACAAATCGCAAAGTCTACTTGTTGGATGCCCTTCAGGCACCTCCACGTTTAGGGCAACAGTAGGTTTAATGTGGTGTTAGCCCTGCGTACGATGCTGTCTTTCCCGCGTATGGGAGGCCGTATAACGCCGGGTGGCTTAAGGCCTCGGTGTTTCCTGTATGTCCGAGAATTTCATCGGACATGCGACCGTTGAAATTGTCGGAAATGTCACATTCTGAACGAGGTGGAATGGTAAAGCCATTGGTAGCCTTGGCAACCAATGTGGAACGAAGTATCAATTTCTTAGTAGCAACATCATAACAACTCTCTACGTCGACAAAAAATCAACGCCAATAATTGATTTCTGCTTAAATTTTCTTCTATATAAATTTTCATCAGCACTTTCTTACAAGTTGCAACATTAATACACACATTTATAAAACCCTTAATTGGAATTTGTCGATCATCAGCTAATTTGATTGCATTTAACATGATTATGCATTCTAAGATTACTAAGATTGTATGATATTTATAATTTTATTTTTATTTCATTTAATTAATAATGACTTCCACAGCCGAGGCCGTTTACTGAAGACTATTAGAAAATATACAGATACAGAGTTAAAAACAAAGGCAAGACATACAAACTGTAACAAAAACTTAGAAAACAAAGTTTTAGAATATTTTTAAAACCGTCTAAAGTTACAGAAAAAGAATCTATGTCATTGTAGTCGTTTATAAGCAAATTGAAACTGTCTCGGAATTCTACTAAAAAGGGAGTCACGAACACAATTGACTCTACCAAATGGCACATGAAACACAAACGTACGTCGAGTAAAAACCTTGGTACATGAAGACCCCCTCCCAAAAATTAAAGCATTGGCATGAAACTTTTCATTTAAACATTTTTATAAAATATATTATAGTCCTCCTTGATTTTAATGAAAAGTAAAAGCATTGGCATTAAACTTTTCATTTAAACATTTGTATAAAATATATTATATTCCTCCTTGATTTTAATGACTGTCAATTGTAAATATTGCACAATAAGTTAATGTAAAAAGTGTACATGTACGCCACTGTAAAATCCAGTAATTTTTTTATGAAGAAATGTTAAAATTTATGCTGCACACTTTCAATTCTGACAGTCTGGCGATTACTTATACTATTCCAGATAACAGGAGCATATTCAAGTGTAGACCTTACCATGGTATAATACAACAATTCTAAAACGTGCCCACTGTATATACGATGGTTATTCCTCTTCATAATAAATTCAAGAGCTTTTCTCGCACACTGAATCATGCTATTTATATGGCCACAAAATTCAATCTTTGATCAATAATTACAACGAGATCTCTCATGCCATTAACTCTACTCAATTCATGGGTATCGAGTTTGTAAGGAAAAATACGGACATTAAGGTAGAATATGCCTCGGGGACTGACATTCGGACTCTCAAAGAATTCTTTTCTGATATACCACATGTGGGCGTTTATTTTAAAGCTCTTCGTGTAACAAACTTTTTTACTGGCTTAGTTTTTCGAAATTCAGAAAAGTATTTTTCTGCCCAGAGTTACTTGGGGATGGCGGCCATTTTGAAATTTTAAATATTGGTAAACTTTGGGATATTTGTTGCTTCAGTACAAAAATTTGCACGTTGAACCCCGATTTTTACATATGATTTTGAAAGAGAATAATTGAAAGTAAGGCTTTCACTTTCGAGGCGTATACTACCTTAAATGAAACAGCAAGGACCTTGCATTTGATGGGATTTGGGCTAAATAACCAAGTGTCAGACAAGCTGATGAGTATATTGATATCAGATAGCAGGGTTAGTGAGTCATTATCAGAAGCAATAATGCCATAAATCGTCATGTCATCGGCAAAAAGTGAAGAGTCTGACACGGCATTGTCACAGATGTCATTAATGAAAAGAATAAATAAAAGCGGACCAAGGCGAAATCCTTGAGGAACACTTGAAACAACAGGTGACCTCTCAGAAAAAAAGCATTTTTTATAATTACTCTGTTTAGCCTATTATGAAGATATGTCTTAAAGCATTTCAGATAGGTGCCCTGGATACAAAAAGAAGTCAGCTTATGAAGTAATAATTATGATTGATACTATCAAATGCCTTAGCAAAATCAGTATTTATAATATAAACATTGTGATTTGCTATTAACTGCTGAGAGGAGATTTTCATGAGAATAAATAAATAGATACACTTAAAAACGACATGGAAAGTCGGAAATAAAGTGTACAATGAATAAAAATACTGCACAAACTTCACAAGTCCTGTTTACCTAGTCCACTGAAAACAGTATAGTGCCATGCAGTGATTCACTTTTTTATTCTTTTTTATAGATTGCTTTCTTTATACTTTTCTTTCTCAAGGTGCGAAGTTTTCCTTCAGCTGGACGCATTTACAACTGCAGTCACAGACAAACTCTGAAATGACAGAAGATTGAACAATGTCACATGACAGGGCTCATAACCCCATGTAGTCAGGCAATAATATATATTGGCGCTATATCGGATTAAGCAAATATCCACTTTTGTTTCCCAAAGGAGCAAGAGCAAGAGGTTTGATTTTTGGCACACAAGGGAAAGTATAGAAACAAAGTGTTTTGCCAATACGTCACGTGACCAGCATGACCTTTGACCTCGATGTAACAATATGCAACTTAATCAGTAACTGCAGGTGCTATACCCTTCATATTTGGTGGGATGAAGCACCTAATAGTGTCACATGGTATACCTCATTAATTATGCACATATCTAATTCTGTGGTAGCCAATACAGCGAGAGGTCTGAATTTTGGTACAAAGGGATAAGTATGGGAGCAAATTATTTTGACAAAATGTCACGTGACAAAGGTGACCTTTGACTATGATTTTCACAAACAGGCCTATAAATCAGTAACCATAAGTGCTGCACCCCTTCACATTTGGTAGGATTGGGAACCTTATGGTGCCACATCCTGTATCTCATTAATTATGGACATATCCAATTCAGAGCTTAGAGGCCTGATTTTGGGTACATAGGGATCAGTAGCAGAGCAAAAATATTTTGACAAAATGTCACGTGACCAAAATGACCTTTGACCACAATTTAACATACAGGCCTATAAATCAGTTACCACAAGTATCATACCCTTCGCATTTGGTTGGATAGGGGATCTTGTGGTGCCAGATGCTGTACCTCATTAATTAATGCACATATCTAATTGTGGGCTTGCAAATAGAGCTAAGCGGTCATATTTTGGTACACATGGATAAGTGTAGAATCAAACCTTTTTCGCAACAATGTCGCATGACCAGTATAACCTTTCATCTCAATTTAACAAGTATGCCCACTAATTTAAAAGCAACACGAAGTGCTACACCTTTCATATTTGATTTGATGAAGCATCTATCATGGCACCACATCCTGTAACCATTTATTATGTGCATATCTACTTCTAAGCTAGCAAAAGAAGCTTGAGGTCTGATTTTTGGTACATATGGATAAGAATAGGAGCAATTATTATTTTGACAACATATCACACTACAATAATGACCATTGACCTCAATTTCACATATTGGCCTATAAATCAGTAACCATAAGTGCTATACCCTTCATATTTGGTTGGATAGGGGACCTTTTTGTGCCATATATCCTGTACCTCATTAATTATGCACATATCTTTTCTGGTCTTCGCAATACTGGTAGAGGTCTGATTTGTTGTACACAGTGATAAGTATGAAGCAAAGTTTTATGCAAAAATGTCACAGGATCAGGATCTATGACCTCGATGTTACAAATAGGCCTATGGCTCAGTAAACTACAAGTTCAAATCCATTACATCATTAATTTTGTGCATCATCTTATTCTTGGCTACAAAAAAACAGCCAGAAATCTGAATTTTTTTTTGGCAGGTATAATTGCTGGAGCAAAGTTTTCTGCAAAAATGTCACATGACCAGTATCACCTTTAACCTTGATGATGACATTTGACTTCTTTAACTCACTTGGGTCCCGGGCATTGCCACTTACAGCTATATTTGCCCACTTTTCCACTTTAATATATCTAAGTAACCACAAGAGCTACAAAATAAGTTGCTGATGGATTATGGTATCAAGATTTTCCACCAAAATTTAGGATCATCTTGGATAATCTTTGGCCCACTTCCACATATTTCAGAAATTACAAGGGCTACAAGGCTAGTTTTCATCAGATATTGCACAATACAGCAGCAGATTTTCCTCCGAAATACGGGATGACCTTGCATGACCTTTGGTATATTCTCAGCAACTACAAATGCTAGAGGTAAGGGGATTTGTTGGTATTGACCATTATGGAGCATCAAAATTTATTAGATGACTCAAGATGACCCTTGACATTATTTCAGGTGCCTCAGCAACTTAGGCTCTAGGTTATTTGTCAAGAGATGACAAATTGCACGGGTAAAGAAAACCTAGGTTACCAGAGAACACATAATTAGCAGAGTAGAGTCAACAGAGAGATAGGAAGACTTAGCAGTTCCATGAATCTTTCAATTACACTTCAAAAAATATAAGCAAGTATTTAGATAGGCCCAAATTTATGGCAGTTCTATTTCCTGTCAGAATGAATGGTATATTTGATAGATACTGTGTCTTCAATTGTGGTCATGGTGTGTCTTATCAGATATAAACATTTCCAATAATCATAGTCATGGTGTTTTTTCAGATATCAACATCTCCAATGATAGACATGAAGTCATAAATTATGGGTAGTGAAGGACTTGAACCTTCTCAGACCACAAGATCTTTCCATTCTACCCTTCTCAAGCTGAAAACATGCATCATTGAACAAAAATGTCAATATGAACACCTTAAACACATTAAATTTGGAACCCAAATGCAGCTTGAGTTGATATAATTGTTGGCCAAATGTACACTATTGTCAGGTAGACTCTGCAAGTGTCAGACTCAATAAGAATGGTGAAATGCAATGAGTGCTTAGGCCTATGTGCATGTGAAAATTACATAAGTGCAACTAAATATTATTGTGTAGTGGCGCCATAATTGTGCAATTATTGCTCATGCATTAACCATAGCATTCACCTTTCTCTATGAGTACCAATTCTATGGAGTCTGTGACATAGTGTGAAATATTTTGGTATAATTTTAGCATTGTTTTGGGGCCAGAATGTTTAAAATGGCTACATATTTAAGAGATTCCAAACAAAAAATGCATACTAGCTGCCAAGCTTAAATCCAGGACAAAAAACCTCTGCTTTTAGAGGAAAAAAAATCCTGAAAAACTGCTAATATGCAAAGAGAATGTCAGAAGAACCTAGCTTAGTTTCCTGCATCCAATTTTGGTATCCCTATCATTTATTTAAAATTTACCTCAACAATTGCCGAAAATCCTACATGGGAAGATAGAAGCATCCCAGAAAGGAGAGAGGAAAGCAAAAGAAGAAAGAAAAAGAATATGGAAATATCAAGAGAAGAAGGAACAGGTCCCGAAGAGCAGGTCTCGTGGTTTAGAGGTTCCGTGTTCCCATAGGTCTTAATAGTAGTCCTGAGGTTCCAAGTTCAAGAAGATGTTAATCGCGGTCCTTGAGTTCCATGTTCCCAAAGATTTTAATCACGGTTCTGAGATTCCGTAAATCTTAATCACGTTCGTGAGAGTCCATGTTCCCGTAGATCATAATCGCTCGTGTTCGTAGGTTTAATCAGTGTGTTCAATGTTCCCGAAGATGTTAATCACGACTGCAAGGTTCCGTGTTTATAGATTTTATCCCGGTCACGATATTCAATTTCAGGAATATGTTAATCGCGGTCGTGAGGTTCAATGTTCCCGAAGATGTTTATCGCGGTCACAAGATTTGTGTTTGTAGATTAATCATGGTCGCGACATTCAATGTTTTGAAAGGTGTTAATCACAGTTACAAGGTTCCGAGTTCATAATGATGTTAATTGCGGATGCGAGGTTCCGTGTTCATAGATTTAATTGCGGTGGGATGTTTAATGTTCCCGAAGATCTTAATTGTGGTCACGAGGTTCTGAGTTTCAGTAAGTCTTAATAGCGATTGCAAAGTTCCAAGTTTCTGATGGTCTTAATCAAGGTCGAGACAGTCCATGTTCCCAGTGATTTAATCACGGTACTGAGGTTCCATGTTAACGGTCGCAGGGTTCTGAGTTCCCGAAGATGTTAATTGCGGTCGCGAGTTACTTAAGGTCTTAACACTGTTTGTACAAGTTCGTGTTTCAGTCGATTTAATCACGGTACCGAGGTTCTATGTTCGTAGATTTAATCGCAGTCGCGTGTTCAATGTTCCCTAAGATGTTAATCGCGGTACCGAGTTTCTTTAGGTCTTAATACCGGTCGCAAGGGTCCGTATTTCAGTCAATTTCATCGCGGTACCGAGGTTCCATGTTCGTAGATTTAATCGCGGTCCCTTGTTCAATGTTCCCGAAGATGTTAATCGCGGTACTGAGTTTCTTAAGGTCTTAATACCAGTCACATGAGTCCATGTTTCAGTCGAATAAATGGCGGTACCAAGGTTCCATGTTTGAAGATTTAATCTCGGTCGCGTGTTCAATGTTCCCGAAGATCTTAATCGCGTACCAAGTTTCTTAAGATCTTAATAACGGTCACGTGAGTCCGTGTTTCAGTCGATTAAATGACGGTACCGAGGTTCCATGTTTGAAGATTAATCGCGGTCGCGTGTTCAATGTTCCCTAAGATGTTAATCGTGGTACCAAGTTTCTTAAGGTCTTAATACCGGTCGCGTGAGTCCGTGTTTCAGCCGATTAAATCGCGGTACCGAGGTTCCATGTTTGAAGATGTTAATCGCGGTACCGAATTTCTTTAGGTCTGTATACGGTCGCGTAAGTCTGTGTTCCAGTCGATTTCATTGCGGTACGAGGTTCCATGTTCGTAGATTTAATCGCAGTCGCGTGTTTAATGTTCCCGAAGATGTAATCGCGGTACCGAGTTTCTTAAGGTCTTAATACCAGTCGCAAGGGTCCGTATTTCAGTCAATTTCATCGCGGTACCGAGGTTCCATGTTCGTAGATTTAATCGCGGTCGCTTGTTCAATGTTCCCGAAGATGTTAATCACGGTACTGAGTTTCTTAAGGTCTTAATACCAGTCACATGAGTCCATGTTTCAGTCGAATAAATGGCGGTACAAAGGTTCCATGTTTGAAGATTTAATCTCGGTCGCGTGTTCAATGTTCCCGAACATGTTAATCGCGTACCAAGTTTCTTAAGATCTTAATAACGGTCACGTGAGTCCGTGTTTCAGTCGATTAAATGACGGTACCGAGGTTCCATGTTTGAAGATTTAATCGCGGTCGCGTGTTCAATGTTCCCTAAGATGTTAATCGTGGTACCAAGTTTCTTAAGGTCTTAATACCGGTCGCGTGAGTCCGTGTTTCAGTCGATTAAATTGCGGTACCGAGGTTCCATGTTTGAAGATATTAATCGCGGTACGAATTTCTTTAGGTCTGTATACCGGTCGCGTAAGTCTGTGTTCCAGTCGATTTCATCGCGGTACCGAGGTTCCATGTACGTAGATTTAATCGCAGTTGCGTGTTTAATGTTCCCGAAGATGTTAATCGCTGTACCGAGTTTCTTAAGGTCTTAATACGGTCGCGTGATTCCGTGTTTCAGTCAATTTCATTGCGAGACCGAGGTTCTATGTTCGTAGATTTAATCGCGGTCGCATGTTCAATGTTCCCGAAGATGTTAATCACAGTACCGAGTTTCTTAAGGTCTTAATACTGGTCGCGTGATTCCGTGTTTCAGTCGATTTCATCGCGAGACCGAGGTTCTATGTTCGTAGATTTAATCGCGGTCGCGTGTTCAATGTTCCCGAAGATGTTAATCGTGATACTGAATTTCTTTAGGTCTTAATACCGGTCGCGCGAGTCCCTGTTCCAGTCGATTTCATCGCGGTACTGAGGTTCTATGTTTGTTGATTTAATTGCGGTAGCGTGTTCAATGTTCCCAAAGTTTCTTAAGGTCTTAATACCGGTCGCGTGAGTCTTTGTTCCTGTCGTTTTAATCACGGTTACGAGGTTCCATGTTCGTAGATTTAATTGCGACCGCATGTTCAATGTTCCTGAAGATGTTAATAGCGGTAACCGAGTTTCTTAAAGTCTTAATACTGGTCACTCGAGTCCGTGTTTCAGTCGATTTAATCGCGGTACCGAGAGTTCCGTGTTCATAGATTTAATCGCAGTCACTTGTTTAATGTTCCCGAAGATGTAATCGCGGTACCGAGTTTCTTTAGGTCTTAATACCGGTCGCGTGAGTCAGTGTTTCAGTCGATTAAATGGCGGTACAGAGGTTCCATTTTTGAAGATTTATCTCGGTCGCATGTTCAACGTTCCCGAAGATGTTAATCACATAACCAAGTTTCTTAAGGTCTTAATACCATTCGCATGAGTCCGTGTTAAAGTCGATTTCATCGCGGTACCGAGGTTCCATGTTCGTAGATTTAATCGCGGTCGCGTGTTCAGTGTTCCCAAAGATGTTAATCGCGGTACCGAGTTTCTTAAGGTCTTAATACCATTCGCGTGAGTCCGTGTTCCAGTCGATTTCATCGCGGTACCGAGGTTCCATGTTCCCATATTTAATCACTGTCGCGTGTTTAATGTTCCTGAAGATGTTAATCGTGATACCGAATTTCTTTAGGTCTTAATACTGGTCGTGCGAGTCCGTGTTTCAGTCGATTAAATGCGACAGTCAGTTCGAGATTAATCGCGGTACCGAATTTGTTTAGGTCTGTATACTTGTCGCGTAAGTCTGTGTTCCAGTCGATTTCATCGCGGTACCGAGGTTCTATGTTCTTAGATTTAATCGCTGTTGCTTGTTTAATGTTCCCGAGGATGTTAATCGTGATACTGAATTTCTTTAGATCTTAATACCGATCGTGCGAGTCCGTGTTTCAGTCGATTAAATCGAGGTACCGTACGTGGTTCCATGTTTGATGATGTTAATCCCGGTACCGAATTTCTTTAGGTCTGTATACTGGTCGCGTAAGTCTGTGTTCCAGTCGATTTCATCGCGGTACCCAGGTTCCATGTTCATAGATTTAATTGCGGTCGCGTGTTCAACGTTCCCAAAGATGTTAATCGCAGTACCAAGTTTCTTAACGTCATGATACTGGTCGCGTGATTCTGTGTTCCAGTCGATTTCATCGCATTACCAAGGTTCCATGTTGTAGATTTAATCATGGTGGCGTGTTCAATGTTCCCGAAGATGTTAATCGCGGTACCGAGTTTCTTAAGGTCTTAATACTGGTCGCGTGAGTCCGTGTTTCAGTCGATTTAATCACAATACCAACATTTCATGTTTGTAGATTTAATCGCGGTCGCGTGTTCAATGTTCCCGAAGATGTTAATTGCGGTACTCAGTTCTTAAGGTCTTAATACAGGTTGCGTAAGTCTGTGTTCCAGTCGATTTCATCGCGGTACCGAGGTTCCATATTCGTAGATTTAATCACGGTCGTGTGTTCAATTTTCCCAAAGATGTAAATCGTGGTACCGAGTTTCTTAAGGTCTTAATACCGGTCGCCTGAGTCCGTGTTTCAGTCGATTTCATCGCGGTACCGAGGTTCCATGTTCATACATTTAATTGCAGTCGCGTGTTCAATGTTCCCAAAGATGTCAATCGCAGTACCGAGTTTCTTAACGTCATAATACTGGTTGCGTGATTCCGTGTGCCAGTCGATTCATCGCATTACCGACGTTCCATGTTTGTTGATTTAATTATGGTCGTGTGTTCAATGTTCCCGAAGATGTTAATCACTGTACCGAGTTTCTTAAGGTCATAATACCGGTTGTGTGAGTCCTTGTTCCAGTCGTTTTAATCGCGATACCGAAGTTCCATGTTCGTAGATTTAATCGCGGTCGCGTGTTTAATGTTCCCGAAGATGTTAATCACAGAACCAGTTTCTTAAGGTCTTAATACCGGTCGCATGATTCTGTGTTTCAGTCAATTTCATCGCGAGACTGAGGTTCAATCTTTGTAGATTTAACCGCGGTCGAGTGTTAATCATTATTCCCGAAGATGTTAATCGCAGTATTGAGTTTCTTAAGGTCTTAATATTAGTCGCGTGAGTCCGTGTTCAAGTCGATTTCATCGCGGTACTGTGGTTTCATGTTCGTAGATTTAATCACGGTCGCTTGTTTAATGTTCCCGAAGATGTTAATCGCAGTACCGAGTTTCTTAAGGTCTTAATACTGGTCGCGTGATTCCGTGTTTCAGTCGATTTTATCGCAAGACCAGGGTTCCATGTTCGTAGATTTAATCGCTGTCGCATGTTCAATGTTCACGAAGATGTTAATCGTGATACTGAATTTCTTGAGGTCTTAATACCGGTCGCATGAGTCCGTGTTCCAGTCGATTTCATCGCGGTACCGAGGTTCTTTGTTCATAGATTTAATCGCGGTCGCTTGTTCAATATCGGTCGCGTGAGTTCGTGTTTCAGTCGATTGAATCGCAGATCGAGGTCCCATGTTCTTAGATTTAATCGCAGTCGCATGTTCAATGTTCCCAAAGATGTTAATCGTGGTACTGAGTTCTTAAGGTCTTAATCCTGGTCGTGTGATTTTGTGTTTCAGTCAATTTAATCGCGGGTACCGAGGTTCCATGTTCGTACATTTAACCGCGGTCAAGTGTTCAAAGTTCCCGAAGATGTTAATCGCAGTATTGAGTTTCTTAAGGTCTTAATACCAGGCGCGTGAGTCCGTGTTCCAGTCGATTGAATCGCAGATCGAGGTCCCATGTTCTTAGATTTAATCGCAGTCGCATGTTCAATGTTCCCAAAGATGTAAATCGCGGTACCGAGTTTCTTAAGGTCTTAAAACCGGTCGCGTGATTCCGTGTTCTAGTCGATTTCATCGCGGGTACTGAGGTTCCATGTTCAGAGATTTAATTGCGGTCGCGTGTTCAATGTTCCCAAAGATGTTAATCGCAGTACCGAGTTTCTTAACGTCATAATACTGGTCGCATGATTCCGTAATCCAGTCGATTTCATTGCATTACCCAGGTTCCATGTTTGTAGATTTAATCATGGTGGCGTGTTCAATGTTCCCAAAGATGTTAATCGCGGTACCGAGTTTCTTAAGGTCTTAATACTGGTCGCGTGAGTCCGTGTTTCAGTCGATTTAATCACAATACCGACGTTTCATGTTCGTAGATTTAATCGCGGTCGCGTGTTCAATGTTCCCGAAGATGTTAATCGCGGTACCGAGTTTCTTAAGGTCTTAATACAGGTTGCGTAAGTCTGTGTTCCAGTCGATTTCATCGCGGTACCGAGGTTCCATGTTCGTAGATTTAATCGCGGTCGCGTGTTCAATGTTCCCGAAGATGTAAATCGGGGTACCGAGTTTCTTAAGGTCTTAATATCGGTCGCATGATTCCGTGTTCCACTCGATTTCATCGCGGTACCGAGGTTCCATGTTCATACATTTAATTGCGGTCGCGTGTTAAATGTTCCCAAGATGTTAATCCCAGTACTGAGTTTCATAACGTCATAATACTGGTCGCATGATTCTGTGTTCCAGTCAATTTCATCGCATTACCGAGGTTCCATGTTTGTAGATTTAATGATGGTGGTGTGTTCAATGTTCCCGAAGATGTTAATCGCGGTACCGCGGTAAATCACAATACGATCGACATTTCATGTTCGTAGATTTAATCGCGGTCGCGTGTTCAATATTCCCGAAGATGTTAATCGCAGTACCAAGTTTCTTAAGGTCTTAATACCGGTCGTGTGAGTCCTTGTTCCAGTCGTTTTAATCGCGGTACCGAGGTTCCATGTTCGTAGATTTAATCACGGTCGCGTGTTTAAATGTTCCCGAAGATGTTAATTGCAGTACCGAGTTTCCTAAGGTCTTAATACTGGTCGCATGATTCTGTGTTTCAGTCGATTTCATTACCGAGGTTCCATGTTCGTAGATTTAATCACGGACGCATGTTCAATGTTCCTGAAGATGGTAATCGTGATACCGAATTTCTTTAGGTCTTAATAACGGTTGCATGAGTCCGTGTTCCAGTCGATTTCATCGTGGTACCGAGGTTTTTGTTCATAGATTTAATCGCGGTCGCGTGTTCAATACATGTCGCGTGAGTTCGTGTTTCAGTCAATTTAATCGCGGATCGAGGTCCCATGTTCATAGACTTAATCGCAGTCGCATGTTCAATGTTCCCAAAGATGTTAATCGCAGTATTGAGTTTCTTAAGGTCTTAATACCAGTCGCGTGAGTCCGTGTTCCAGTCAATTTCATCGCAAGACCGAGGTTCCATGTTCGTAGATTTAATCGCGGTCGCATGTTCAATGTTCCCGAAGATGTTCATCGTGATACCAAATTTCTTTAGGTCTTAATACCAGTCGCATGAGTCAGTGTTCCAGTCGATTTAATCGCGGTACGAGGTTCCGTGTTTCGTAGAATTAATCATGGTCGCATGTTCAATGTTCCCGAAGATGTTAAACGCGGTACAGAGTTTCTTAAGGTCTTAATACCGGTCGCAAGGGTCCATGTTTCAGTCAATTTAATCACTGTACTGATGTTCCATATATTTTCTAGTTTTAATCGCGGTGACGTGTTCAATGTTCCTGAAGATGTTAATCACAGTACCAAGTTTCTTAAGGTCTTAATACTGGTTTAATAAACTAGATTTAATCGCGGTCGCGTGTTCAATGTTCCAGAAGATGTTAATTGCGCTACCGAGTTTCTTAAGTTCTAATACCGGTCGTGAGTCCGTGTTCCGGTCGATTTAATAGCGGTACCTAGGTCGATGTTCGTAGATTTAATCGCGGTACGGAGTTCTTAAGGTCTTAACTGGTCGCGTGATTTTGTGTTTCAGTCAATTTAATCGCGGTACGCGGTTCCATGTTCGTAGATTTAATCGCGGTCGAGTGTTCAAGGTTCCCGAAGATGTTAATCGCGGTATTGAGTTTTTTAGGGTCTTAATACCAGTCGCGTGAGTCCGTGTTTCAGTCATTTAATCGCGGTACCGAGGTTCCATGTTCGTAGATTACTCGCAGTCGCGTGTTCAATGTTCCAGAAGATGTTAATCGCGCTACCGAGTTTCTTAAGGTCTTAATACCGGTTGCGTGAGTCAGTGTTTCAGTCGATTTAAACGCAATACCGAGGTTTCATGTTCATAGATTTAATCGCGGTCGCATGTTCATCAATGTTCCCGAAGATGTTAATTGCGGTACCGAGTTTCTTAAGGTCTTAATACCGGTCGCATGAGTCTGTGTTTCAGTCGATTTAATTGCAGTACCGAGGTTTCATGTTCGTAGATTTAATCGCAGTCGCGTGTTCAATGTTCCCAAAGATGTTAATCGCGCTACCGAGTTCCTTAAGGTCTTAATACCGGTTGCGTGAGTCAGTGTTCCAGTCGATTTAAACGCAATACCGAGGTTTCATGTTCGTAGATTTAATCGCGGTCACGTGTTCAATGTTCCCAAAGATGTTAATCACGGTACCTAGTTTCTTAAGGTCTTAAAGACCGGTCGCATGATTTCGTGTTTCAACAATTTACTCACAGTACCGAGGTTCCATGTTCGTAGATTTAATCGCGGTCGAGTGTTCAATGTTCCCGAAGATGTTAATCGCGGTATTGAGTTTCTTAAGGTCTTAAGACCAGTCATGTGAGTCCGTGTTTCAGTCGATTTAATCACGGTACCGAGGTTCCATGTTCGTAGATTTAATCATGGTCGCATGTTCAATGTTCCCGAAGATGCTAAACGCGGTACAGAGTTCTTAAGGTCTGAATACTGGTCGCAAGGGTCCATGTTTCAGTCAATTTAATCGTGGTACAGAGGTTCCATGTTCGTAGATTTAATCGCGGTAGCGTGTTCTATGTTCCCGAAGATGTTAATCAGGCGTACTGAGTTTCTTAAGGTCTTAATACCGGTCGCGTGATCCGTGTTCCAGTCGATTTAATCGCAGTACCGAGGTTTCATATTCGTAGATTTAATCGCGATCGCGTGTTCAATGTTCCAGAAGATGTTAATCGCGCTACCGATTTTCTTAAGTTCTAAATACCGGTCGTGTGAGTCCGTGTTCCAGTTGATTTCATAGCGGGTACCGAGGTTCGTTGTTCATAGATTTAATCGCGGTCGCTTGTTCAATACTGGTCGCGTGATTCGTGTTTCAGTCAATTGAATCGCGGTACCGCGGTTCCATGTTCGTAGATTTAATCGCGGTCAAGTGTTCAAGGTTCCCGAAGATGTTAAATCGCGGTATTGATTCTGTGTTTCAGTCGACTTCATCACGGTACTGAGGTTCCATGTTCGTAGATTTTATTGCGATAGCGTGTTCAATGTTCCAAAAGATGTTAATCGTGTAAGAGTTTCTGAAGGTCTTAATACCGGTCGCATGAGTCCGTGTGTTTCAGTCAATTTCATCGCAGTACCGAGGTTCCATGTTCGTAGATTTAATCGTGGTCGTGTGTTCAATGTTCCCAAAGATGTAATGGCTATCACGAGGTTCCGAGTTCCCGAAGATGTTTAAATGGTTGCGAGGTTCAGTGTTCACGAAGATGTTAATCGCAGTCCCGAGGATCCGCGTTCCCTTTCCCAAATCCCCCTGATGTTTATGTGACTTTCTTAGAGTATGATAAATTCATGATTACATGGCAAATGGGATTAAGGCAATGGAACCAAATATTGAACAGAGTTGTGAATTATGCAAAATGCTCCATAGAAATGTAAATGTCAATTGACAATCAATTCTGAATGGTTCAAATATCAGTGGATATTGGCCAAATGACGTCATTTGTAAATCCGAGTCATAATTGTAAGATAATTTTTTGTTCACTTTGATGACTTTAAAATTGAAAATGCCACATTACCTTGGGGATGTTAATGTTTAAGGATGATTAAATTATTTTGAATTGTTCTTGTATCACATGTGGAATTGAAATGGGCCACAGACATAACTTCTTAAAATAATTTCCAAAAGGATTACAAGAGAAATTTAATGTTAAGTTTGACAAACTGAATGTTTAAGATGCCATATCCTTTGCGACGGTAAAAGACATTTAATTTAATTTGAAGACTTCAAATTTCAGTAGGCAAGGACTTAATATATGCAAAATAATGTCCTTTATCAATTGGAGTTTCAGTTAAAAAAATAAAATTGTTACGTTTAATTTCATGACTTGTTGAAAGTGCCACATTACCTTGGGATTTGAAGAATTACTTGTTGAATTTGAATAGTTCACATATCAGTGGGTAGGGACTGGATATATGCAAAATATTTTGAAACTTAAATTTGGTGAGAGTTCAATTTGAAGATTGGACAATAAAAGATGCATTGTCTTGGTGATAATTCAGTATTTGGTGTTTTTATGTTTTCAGTAAATTTTTGAATGAATTTCAGAAACAATACTTAAGAATTTGCAGTAAATTTCAAACAGGGTCAAAAGTCAAGGGACAGTCTGTTACATTAAATGTAAAAAATAATTTGGCAGGTCAAATAAGCAAAATGTATACTGTACAATGGTGTGGCATGGGTAAACTTTGCGCAATTGATTGTGCTCTTCAAACAAGACAACTGCAAGTGAAGTTCATGAGTGAATTTTGGAAATGAAAGGCAACAATAAATAGTCTCTCTGTTGCCTCTCCGCTAGGCGACTGATGCCGTATGTTGTGGACTCCAACTCGATTGAAAACTAGCCATATATTCAATATTATCTTAGAGTATAATTATCAACTGATGGTCAATGTAAATTTTTAAATTCAGACCGATAATTTCAATTAAAGCCAAATGATAAATTTTGTCCATAAATTGATCAAAGTGGCATGTGAAAAATTTTATTAAACAATTTAACAGGGGAAACATGCCAAAATATAGTAGAAAATATATGCCAATTGAGTTATGTAATGTTGACAATAATTGGATGTATGCTAATAACTATGCAAATGGTATCACATGCACAGGAAAGGGGAAATGAAGCAATATCCCAAGGTGCAATTGCCAACCATCAATTTTGGAAATTTTAAAAGAGACCAAAAAAAACAAAAGCAACATGATCAAAAGAGACTGTCAACATCGCTATTGATGACTTTACATTGTTGAGACAATGTAGGCTAGCAAGTTTTCAATAACACAGTTAACAGTCACAATATTACGCCTGTTGATGGTTGACAGATCCATCCTGGGACATTAAAACATCTCCAGTATCCTCTACAGCAATACCAGACACATAGCTACTGCCATGCATCCACCTATTATCAACATTTTGGGGGATTATTTAAGTCACATGCATAGGGAAATTTGCCATCATTTTTTATCAACAGTACAAATTGTAGAAATATCAAATTTGTAGAATGATGCCCTCACAAGGCATCATGAGGCATTTTAAAATTTACTTGAGATTTCAGTCGTACCAAGATTAATCACTGATTGCAAACATGCAGGAATCAAGAAATATATCCATTTTTGTTTTGTGGCCAAAGTTGTAAGAATTATTGAAATCTGAATTTTGCTTTCACTGCATTTTGCAATTACATAAACCCTCAATTGTTGATAGGCATAAAGTCATAATTGCGCTCAAAGGTATGGAAAATTTTGTGAGAATCTGCCAAATTTGTTCACCATACAATTTCAAAATGGATGGTTTTTTTAGATGGTAATATTTGGAAATAGTAAAGAAGTGAAATAAATGTTGAAGAGCACAATGCCGCATTTAAACAAAATATTTTGTCTCATTTAGACCAACAATAATAATTTTTTATGTTTCAATTGTTTGCTTTCTTTTTCATTCATGTGGTACAAATTAAAGAAATGCAGTCGAATTTGTAAAAATGATAGACTTCAGACTTTGCATTATTTTAAAAGAAATCAATTTTACCAAACATGTATCATCAGTTAAAAATAGTGATAGTTGCAGACTGTGGGTCAACTCAATAAGATAGTAAGTATACCGATAAATTAATTTGTTATATATGTATATGTAGTACCGGTTTATGGTAAAATTATGAGAATTGTTACATAAAACAAGGTTAGCTGTGGGCACTTCCAAAGTAATGGATAAATAAATAATACCTGGGACAGTTTGGTCAAATGGATAAACAAATAATACTTAGGACAATTTGGTCAAATGAGTTCAGAAGTGATCAAGGCAAATTTTAATTCAAGGATCATTAAATATATATATTAACTCAGAAACATATCGTTTTGTCACACTTTTACCAGAATTTTAGAAGTTCATTTTTGCCAAATTTAAAATTGTGGCAAAATTTTTGTGACTTCTTGCAAAAAGAAAGGGTTGGTGGTGGCATTCTTGTTTTCCATAGTATCAATGAATAATTCAATAAATGGTGAAATATGGTTAGACATTTGTATAGAAATTTCAGTACAGGGGAAATCAATTTGTCCATATCAATTTGTTAGAGGTTGATTAAACAATATTATTGTTGCAAAAATCTAAATTAGATCAATTTTATGAGTATTGTTGCATAAAGTAAGATATGGTGTGTGGCATTTTCAAAACAACTCTGGTTTCCAGTGGTACCAAACAATGAATAATAAATGATAAATCATTATAAAGTTTGCAGAAATTTTTGAAATGGTTTTTGAATTAATTTTGTTTACTTTATGGGAATCTTTCAAAGTTCAAGATGAGAAATGTTAATGTTTTCAGCAAAACATTTTTCGGGGTTGAATATTTGAATAGTGAATAATCTGCAAGTTCAAAATATTGACATACTGCAAGAAAGTTTCACAAACATCATTTTGAACCCCCCCCCCCTCGCCATATGGGTCCCTTGCCAAAGAGTCATGACCACTACACTCCACACTATCCTTAGGTCCAAATGCGGCGTTATACCTCCAATGACCTTGCTGATGTTGGTGCAAGGTAGTGTCTGGGCCTTGGAAGAAACAAAAGAATGAACATTACTTCAAAATTGACAATTTGATATTTACTGTTTTACTATGGCTGTTCACAAACCATCAACCAGCTTCTACAAAGACCAATCAAACTGGTAGTTTGTAGGGATAGAAAGTGTAAATTAGCTATTTTATTTTACTATGGATGTTCACAAACAAATTGACCAGCTTCCACATTTTAGTCATTTTGCAACAAGTAAATATACATCATTAAAAATAGTGTCAATGACATTTTGCTCACATTTAGTTATATGAGTACACACAATATTTAACACGTTCACCGCGGGAGGGAGCATCTGCATCAACGGGCAGACTGCAGGAGGCGCGTTAACATGCCAAGAATGTATGCGTTTATATGCGTTCAATATGCATTGGCTTTATCTGATCTACATCATATTGTTGACTATTTCCTCAAGCCTATACTAAGCCTAGCGTACGAGTTAGAGGTCAAACCTAAATGAGCATGCGAGCCAAATTTGTAAACAAATGCCGCCATACTCTGTCATATCTCCGCTGTGATTTGTAAGGATCGTTGATCATTGTTTTTTTCTGTCAGAGGGCATTTAAAAATGGTAACGTGGGTAGAGTTTAACACCAACAAAGCCCTTGAGTATGTTTTTTGTGGACAGTGATAGTGAAATGACACTGATCATGAAACTGAACTCAATGGTGATAGTGGGAGTCAAATTTCACCACAACAACTAATACTGATCTTGAATATGTTCCCGAACCAGTCGAGCAAAGACAGAGATTGCAAGGAAGACAGGAAGGTAGGCCAGCTCAGCATGATGCGAGAAGAGTGTGACAAAGGGCCGATGACTGACGTCGCAATGATGATGGGTATCCTGTAGATGTTGTTACGACATCAATCTATCAATGACAATTACACATAGGATGGCTACCGAACTTGTAATAAATATGCATATTAACCTCATTTATGTGGAGTATGTTTTAGAGTATGTGTTCCCCCTACTGGATTTGAGTTAATAAAACATAAGTAGTATTTTTCAGAGTGTTACGCTGAAACAAGTACATTTATATATTGAAATACATGTAACAATAAAATTCAACATTTTTGAATTTTTTTGTAAAATGCAATTTGGCCGACAAGATCACATGACCTTCTGGTGGGTCACATGACCTTTTGTGCATTTTTATGATGCTGTCATTTTGCAATACTCACTGAAAAAATTGGTCCTGCATACTCTTATAAAAAAGATACAGCTCATGCATGTAAATCAATATTTATAAGGCCATACCGTATTTCCATAGAAAACTACACATAGGAATGCATTTATAAACAAGTCATTGACAATGACATAGTCCCCACTTGTAATAGGAGTATTAGTCTTGATGGGGCAGGGAAATGTGGTCATTAAGAAGTATCACTGGAGTGTATACCGGTATGTTGAGATCTACGGGCACATAGGTCTATGTCGTTGTTCCCAATTTGAAACACATGAGGCATGTCTAAGTTATGGTTCTAAATCGGGAAAAAAGATCAGACCTCTAGCTGTATTGGCCAGCCAAGAAATACATATGCGCATAATAAATGAGGTACAAGATGTGACATCTTAAAGGGGAAGTTCACCAAGGATGATTTTTGGCCCACGCGGTGGGCGTAGCCCACCTAAGTGGGCCATTGTCATAGGGTGGCGTTTGTTAGTCTGTATGTGTGTCTGTAATATGTATGTCTGTGTGTGTGTGCTGTGTGTGTGTGTGTGTTATGGATTTGTATCATCGATATCTCTCAAACTCATTCATCAAATGTCATGAAATTAGGTACACAGATTCTTTAGGATGGGAACTAGATCTGACAAAGTTTTTGGGGTTGTTGGTTGCATAGTTCAGCAGAAATTAATTTTTGAAGTAATATTTTGACTTATTTTTGCTCATTTACATAGCAAGGGAGGATGCACTAAATTATGAGGAGTGGGGCACAGAGGACTTGGAAGTAGTATTACCATGACTAGGGTTTTTAGCTTGTGTGTTCATTCGAATGAGCTTTTGTGCTACTGATGTTTTAAATTCTCTGTGTATATCTCTCTTTGTGTTTGTCTGTCTGTCTGTTTGTTTGTCTGTCTAAGAATTATGACAAAGAATGACACTATCCATTTGTGTATGCAACTAACTTTCCTCATCACAGATATATGTGTGCATTGATCTGACCAAAGTTGACAAATCTAAATAAATTGAAAATACTCTGATATAGCAGTAGTCTAAGTGGTTTAGCATTTTTGCATTACAATAACTAATTAACATATTTAAGAGACTTTCCTGCTAAGGAATATATATCACTATTGTCTTGACCAAAGTTGACAAAATGCCATGTACATTTCATTACTACAGTGGTGAAATACATGTCTTCTACATGTAGTATTTTCGATATAAACATAAGGTATGAAGTTACTGATCCAATAACAAAGATGCCACCTATGTAATATATTAAAACTTATGAAAAAGTGCCGAGTCAGCACTTTTGCATCAGTGGCTTCTCAAAGGAAACCCTAGAACTATGATGTTGTCTTAAATCAAGCATGGTAACATGGTTTTATAATTTTCAACAAAGCATCTTTCAATGAATCATTTGTTGAAATACCAAAAATTGCCTCTATTCCTAGTATGTTTTCGAACTTTCTATACGCAATCCTATGCCATGAGTAAATTTTGCATAGCCTCTTGGTAGTCTACTTATTCTACCTTAGGATAGCATTAACTCACAGTACAATAAATTATCCACAATTCAGTTTGGTTTGTACACACAACGTTAGAATGTTTATACCTTTTTATCGATATGCCTGAAAGCAGTAATATAAAACCTCTAGATGTATATTTAATTGCATCTATTAAAAGTATGTTTACATATTTCTCTATAAATTTCAAAGAAATCATTAAATAACCATACAAGTTATTCTGCAGGTACTATAAATGCCAGACTTTTGGGTAGTAAGTTATGACAAACTGAAGGGGTCATTCTCTGGAAAGTCAGCATGTAAATTTCTTTTGTCTTTCTGCTTGAAATAAATCAATATCCATTTGTTTCATAAAATAAGTGCCACTAGTCTCTCTACTTCCATCACCTTATTCTGTATTGCTGAAGACACAATCAGTGGAAAAATTTACAAAAATGCTATCTTCTTTCTCAATCAAGCACATTCTTCTAAATCATTCGAAATAGGATTTTAGAAGAAAGGTGTCCATAAAAGTACGTTTTCAGAATTTTAAAAAACAGTCTGTGAATATATGCACACATGGGAGACACAGTAGACCACTGAGGAGTTTCCGAGGGTACCAATCATGATGGGAAATCTCCAGTACTGTGTAACAGACTGATGAAACTTTTATTTAAAAAAAAACAAACATCAAAATAAGGAAATTGGTGGCAAGGTCCTATGGAGACAAAAGTTATATAGAGTATTAAAAACCCCACCCTTTAGTACTAAGGGTCCAGCCCTAGATCACGTGCAACATCAAGTGCGCAAGCGCATAGTCAATGTCGTCATGAACGCAGTTGATCCAAGGCCGACATGATGTACCTGCTAGCGACCGTGATCGGTATGACTGTTGCAGATTGACGTATTTAACGTAGCTGTCTTTGAGAACCATACAGTTATATGTTGTTCAACTTGTTGATATACAGCAGGTAAGTTATTTTATGGCTTTTTCAGAGTGTTACTAATCATGTCTGATAACAGGACTGCAAATAAATAAGCATAGATAGCTCCGATAACTTCTGCCAACTCCGGGTGCCAACTGCCGTACGTGTTGCCCTTTCCCAATTGACGTTTCGCTCGACCAAAACTATCTCTATACAGTACCCCTTTCTCAATACAGATTTAGCCTTATAGTGCTTTATAGATTACCCAAGGCTCCAAAAATAAAAGTGAGTTTGTGTTATTTCATTTGAATGTTTACGCTCCAGTTTTCAGTGGAAAAAATCGATCGGCTTTTTCTCGTATCTTTGTAGAATGTAAATCAACGTGAGAAAGATACGGTAGAGCAGTTACCAGTTCATCTCTCTCTCTCTCTCTCTCTCTCTCTCTCTCTCTCTCGTCCAGCATACCATTTTCAATGGTGTTATTTTATTTTATTTTATCGACATAAACACAGTCCCTTCACGAGGGGCAGTGACATGTACCGGTGCGCGTTCATCTCCTTACGCTCTGTTTTTTTTATTCCCGCCGTGTTTCATATCATACACGCACAACTTGAGTTGCTAAATGTTTGCGGTCTTATAATAGCGTGAATCGAAGGATAAACGTCAGATGAAAGCATTGATGGTGAAGTGATAGTGAAATTCAAGCAATATACTTTGGCAGTCTGTCGTCTACAGGACGTGTAATGAACGCGAAACCCACATTGGCAAACCAGCTGCTCGTAGCAGCAATCGCGTACGCCAAAACAAATTCCTTAGTGACAAGTTTAAGATTTGAAAGTCACAATCAAAATGGCGACAACAGTTTAAAAGATGAAAACTTCGATACTGACATTTTTGTGAAATGTAGAGGCCGAGAGCAACTCTGTAACCGCTATCGCTTTTCCCCGGTGAAACTTACAGGCAATCTATTACCCCTTGCGTACTGAACCATCCAAGAAGCCGCAATCATAAACGTATGAAAGACGTCCATTCTGCAAGTGAAATTTTACTATTCAGAAAGTTGCAATTTTAAAAACGACAGCAAAAACACGATTGAGTTATAATGTTTAACACAACATTAACCACGGATTGAAATACTGATCACTTCAAGGCCAAAATTTGCATCGTAACTATGGAGACCAGCGGTTCGTTTCTGGGTAAAACAGATTGAATTCCGAGAACGCGGCAACTATTATCTAAACGCTACCAATCACAGGATTTGTCAGCTGCGTGAAATTTGTAAAATTTGTTAACTTTGATACATTTATCTGTCAATAAGGGACTGGTCAGTTTCTTCGGCCGGGGGGGGGGGGGCGGTGGATTCATGGGGGGGGGGGTCACCCTGTTTTTGACTTTGGTGATAGGGGGGTCACCATGTTTTTGAAATGCCCAATAGGGGGGGTCAGTGTGTTTTTGAATTTCGACACAGACTCATCATTGCCTAAAATGCATCGTGTCAGCCACAAATTTCATCCAGTTGCATTTTTTGGCGCGCCCTTCGGGCGCGTAACTTTAATAATCAGACATATTTTTCAGCACGCCCAACTTTAACATATCAGGCATACATATATCAGAGATATATGTATGTTCAATATTTTTCAGCGTGCTCTTCAAGCGCATTACTTTAATATATCAGACATTTTTCAGCACACCCTTCCTGTGCATTACTTTAATATACAAGACATATATATCAGAGATATCAGGATGTTTCATATTTTTCTTCGCGCCCTTCGGGCGCCATACTTTAATAAATCAGAGATATATGCCAGAATATCTTGATGTTTGCTAAGTGAAAGTGTACTATTATGAAATCTGCATTTCATATGAAAAGCATGACAAATTCCTGATACTTTTCTGTTCTCTCTATGAGAATTCAGTATGAGAAAGCAACATGCACAAATATCAATGTTACAAGAAAAGGTCATCTCAAACTCTGCACACATCAGATTTGGCTAAAATGCCTCTCTATTGTTCCTCAGGAGATTTAATTGGATGGCTGGCAAGTCTTAACACCCATCAAAGTTTTTGATTTACTGCTTTTTCCTGTTTGATATTAATGATTGACATCCATTTCTGTACAACAGTTCAGGACATCTGGTTAAGCATAGAAAGTGTGAAATACATTCACAGCTCATTCAAAATGTACTGTATTCAAACTTTAAGATTGACACTTTGAAATTCCTATCTTACAACTGACATGCCAACAATTTCATTAAAACACAGAATGACTTAAAATATAAATGTATGTAAAATATAACATATATATATATATATATATATATATATATATATATATATATATATATATATATATATATATATATATTACAGTATTATATTATTACATATACAGTTGTCGCGTGCGGGGGGGGGGGTCACCCTGTTTTCAAAATTTGGAATAGGGGGGGTCACCCTGTTTTCAAAATTGGAATAGGGGGGTCAGCCACTTTTTGACGTCGGCAAAAGATAATCCACCGCCCCCCCCCCCCCCCCCCAGCCGAAGAAACTGACCAGTCCCTAATTACTGAAGCATCAAAACACCGATAGCCGTCCCGGGTCATGAACATTTACGAATGAACAACAATCCTGTAGCGGATCAATTTGACAAAATGAATGGGCCGGAGGCCCGAACGGTGTCCATATCGCCTAAGTGTCCAACCGTATGTCTTAATTGTCTTGCAAGATTGTGAAATTGTCGATAGCTGTTCGTTATATTTTTTATTTGTTTCGTATTTTTCGTGTAGCCTGATGTTCAAATAAGACTGTAAAGTTGCATAACGTAACCATGTGAATATCATCGAAAACAGACTTTGTTTTAACAGCATGACTTTTGAAGACTTTGTATAGCCAATGGGCTTCATGATCTTTGAACCAATAGTTCTGTACCCGCTGGTATGGGGTATAAAAGCTAGGTTTTACGGCGTTTTGTTTAGTTTTCGGGTTTGTTGGTTTTTTCTTTGGTTATTTCGTGTAATGCACTTATCAGTGTTTTCCGCGGGGACGTAGTGCAGAGAAATTGATCGGACATCGTATTCCGGCAGCTGCAAATTTGATCGCTACCGTACGCCCAACAGGTGGGGATTTGACAATGTCGCAAAATAGTAATTTTTTTTAGTATATGTACATTATACTTGCAATGTTCCGTTCAGTTCAGCATTGGCATGCAGATTCTAGCATCTGAATGGATCGATTTTGGTGCAACAATATGATACAATACAGTGTTCGAAATAATCGGTGGCAATGATGGCATTTGCCACCAAAACCTGTCAATCTGCCACCAATTTTTTTTCTGGTGGTATTTTTCTACCACTAAATTTTGGGGTATCATGTCATCGATCCTACGGCTTGAATGAAGGAACACTGAAGGAAGACGCGTTGTCTGACGGCGGAAAAACTCATTAGCAAAATAAAACAAACTAATTGCGACATTTTGGCATGAATGAAAACATAGCGTGAATTCAAACTTGTGATTGGCTAATCTCCATATCGATGACAGCAGCTTTTGTACACTTGACATGTTGTTGCCCTCTGTGATAGCCGCATATGCAGTCATACGGTACAAGATAAAAGCATGTTGTGACATTTTGAAAACAAAGCAAAACCGCAGCCTGCGTGATTTAAATATACATGTTAGGCCGTGTAAATAAAATTCTTTGTTTGCCGTCCTTGGATTTTTGAAAAACCTACCAGCCAGCCAGCAAAAAAAAAACAAACACAGAAAAAAAACACAACACAGATCAATCGCATAAACTCTAACTTTCCCATCGGTTTATGGGTCACAAGTATGAAAAAATCACTGTTACATTTACAATGCAGTGTTTCTTATGCTCTTCATTAGCACGCTGAAAACAATGCGTGGAAACAAAGGTTATACTTGTGTAAATACAACAAGCATACTTAGAGTTAGGTGACTCTGAGTCTGAACAAAAATTCCATAATAAACAATGGCAATAAACACTATACCAGTACATAATGTACAACATGTACAGTGTGATAGTAATCAACTGGTTGTGTTACGAAGATCTACAGATTGTCTCTGACGGAGATTTATGCACTGGGTGCGTGGTCATAGGTGCCAGTAAAACTATTAATTAAAATAACAAGATCTCAAATATGAATAAAAAGCATATTTGCGACAAATGCAACTTACGTATACGAGGATGTTTACAAAGTTTTGAAGAAAACAAAATATATTTGAATTAACACCTAATGAAGGAACCTAAGAATTTCACGTAATGGGTTCAATTTTGCAACGTGTCTAAGTGACATTTGTATATTAATTATAACACGTAAATTTAAGATCGAGACCTGTATTGATGTTTACGATTGGACGTATATTTTTATCTTTAATTTATATCTATCATGATCAAAACCAAGCTTTAAACTTAGTTTAAAATCCTTCTAAAATAATACGGGAAAGGACAAGAGAGAAAAATACAACAGACAGGGCAGGAGGACACAACGACCAAAGAGTAGTCCAGGGCATTTAGACAATTGGAGAAGCGTAGCTTGGACGGCACCTGTCAAGCTTGTCTACCGAGAAGTAAAGTCTACATAGTACCAACGAAACACTATTTCGAAATGTTGGGGTAAGCTTACAACAAAAAGGTGTTCTTGCAAAACCTGAACATTCCACATATTAAACTGCAAAAGTTACTGAGTATAACAAAGTATAGATGTCACTCAGAAAACAAATTCTAAACATCTTGGTAAAGGTGAAACTACTGTCTCTTCCATACAACACAGTCCCTCTATCCATAGTGGATAGAGGGACTGTGCATACAATTAGAATTTTTGCAGTAAGAAGAGTGGGTAGCTGAGCAAATCATAACAGCCTTGAGTACAAATCCTCCTTTTTAAGTGTCAAATAAATACTAGTCTGAGCACTGTTTCTGTTGAGTTAAATGCTCCATTAGCTATAACTTTAAAGGCTATTTATTCTGAATTTTGTGTATCAACTAGTCTTTTACCCGAATTCTAATAGCGCTGATCTCGGTGTCAGGTTTGTTACTATATATAGCTGCGCGCGCGACTTCGAACACCGCTGCCTGAAAATCGGACAAATTGTGTTACTGCATGCGCGGTCGTTGTTGCAACTTGTAGTCTGAGCCATAAATTCATATGAATTAGTGTGATTTTCTGTATGCATTATGACGCTAGCAGGTTTTGATTTCATCGTTCTTGCCGAAAATGCGGACAAATTTTTGCACATTAATGAAAGAAAAATGACGTTAAGTGATCAGCGCTATTGCATACTAAAATGCTGAATATTCTGTTTGTCAAGACAGCAATGCCGAATGGCCATTGCTATTTTTGAAAACTGAATTCTAATCCGGACTATAAAATGACCACATCGTTTTTAGCACAAAAACAGTGTTCAAAGTGAAAGCAACTTATCCTGCGTACGAACTATTTGGAGCATTCACAACGAACATTTCACCGGCGGTAACTGCTTGCCCCACCACCGGGCTGCTTGCCCCCTCGTGATCAATCGCGGATCGCGCAGAAGCTGATGGAAATTCAGTTCCATTCCTTATTCGAAGCTAAACCAGTCAAGAATTGTTTTCGATCCGTCTTGTATGGAGACCAAGCCAATACAGCGCACTTCCGCCGATTTGGAAACTTTGAGGGAGAAATAAACTTGTGAAACGGTCGATCGATCTTCACTTACGGTATACTGCAGTCCACTACAACAGGAGGTGCACATGTACACTTTACGTACAGCGGTTGATGTAACCCTTTACGATAGGTAATCTGATTTGTATCGAAACGATCGTACGACATTTGCGTTTTTGAGACATTTGAGTAAGTTGCTGCGTCATTGCCAACAAAGGAAGGACACAACGCGTCGTATTTTCGAGCATACGATCTGTGTTTGTTTTTCATATTTCGTCCAAAAACCTACCCGCACGCGGACGGCAAACAAAGATTATTTTACGGCGCCTATAATAATAAACTTGCAATTCATTAGCCAGTACAGGGCTCAAAATTCCTATCGCCCGACGCCCGGCCGGGTGCTTCCCGTCCGATGGGCAAGTGCACCAGCGGTTAAATTAACTAGGCTCTGGACAATTCAAGCTTGAAAAGGTATTTCATTACGTCTGTACACGCCTACAATCATTTTAAGTCCTTCAACTCTGAGAATTTTTTTTCTGAAAACCCTTGAAAATCCGCCCGACATCGCAAAATAAATGTTCTTGCTATTGTAAAACACAAAAAGTCGTAAAATTAGAGTTTTGCGACATGTTCTCTCCAACGTACGCGGAGTCAACTGACTGTTTCTATGTGTGCCGTAAAGTGGTATGCCCTTGACAGTGGTTGCCATTCTCTGTGTGCAAGTGTATGACGGTCGACTTCACTCAAGAGTGTAATTGCAACTTGCATTGCGCTTGGTAAATGGATGTAAAGTGTATTTGGAGCCATGGATCTCGGCAATGCTTAGGGTGAAACGCATTAATCAACCCTCGGTTGAAAAAGTACAAGTTTACATCGTAGTCGAAACGGGCTCAGTCGACCAAGGAGGCCACATATTGCAGCTACGTAGTGCGTGAGATGCAGACAGTTTCAAATTACGTGACCTTGGTTGTTAGGAATCGGCTCTGACTTAGAGAAAACAATTCTGCACTGAAGAATAACGAAAACGAAACTGGAATCTGCTTTCTTCACGAATACATTTATCAAAATAAAACTTTGAAAGACGGCTGTGCTCAGTGAGTAAATGTGTAAACATGTAAAAGGGTTGCAGATGTACATGTGCGTATGCATTGGCAGATAAACACTAGCAGAGTAGTTGTTTGTGATCTCAGCTTGATAATAAAGAGCAGCAGCCAGCCCCGGCAGCCAGCCAAGCACATTGTAAATTAAAGACATTATTTAATGAAGAAAATCTGAAAGTCACACAATCTTATTGATCTTATGCAAAGATTTTAATTTTGGATTAGGTTGTGGAAAAATTCCAAGATGTTTTCTAGATGGCCAAATCTACACAAAAGACAAAAGTATTCTCACATTTCTTGTGCTACATTTCAGATTTGATAATGGTCCTTCATTTTAACAAAATGTAGTTCATGTTTCAATCTGCTTTTTTCCTCTTTGGATTCACTTAATATGCCCTTGTACAATTATTATAAATTTCGAGCAAGTTCACAAGTTCTATACTTCAACAGATTCGGAATTTACGTGTACACAAATGTAAATAGTACAGCCCTTCATTCTCTGTTTTCTTGGCTTGATTGGACTTCTTGAAGTACATTTGTTATATTTTATAATACATTTATGATGACCATGTAACTCTGATTTAAAACTTGTACAAAAATAAATTCTGTGCTTGGCCTATATGTTGAAAGTGAATGTGATATTTGTAACTTAATTTGATATGACTTCTAAGCTTCAGCAGCTATACTTACTTTAAGTCATGCTTGAAGTTTATGAGTATCTCATATTATAATTAGCTACATTAAGCCATCAACAAAACTGAATGGAATGAATTTGATCCAAGTTTCGTTTAACATATATGCTTTTGCTTAATGAGCATGCCATGAGTCATCATACTTACATTTTGCTATATTTTTTTGAAACATTTTTGAAAGTTTCATGAGTTTCCCATATCATAATTAGTTCATTTGCATATATTTGCATATATTTTGATATATATATCCTTTTTTCTCTCAACAGATTTCTGAAGGGCTGACCATTATTAATTATAACCCATGGCATTCACCTCCAGGAGCACAGGAACGATAGTGAAAGATGTCAACTGTCAATCATACCAAATTCACTTACTTTGACTTGGTCATGTCATTGCTCCTATTTGAAATGCATAACAGTCCAACAAAACAAACCATCTCGAATCATTCTTGTCACAACTCAAATTAATTCCAAAGTTGCACTTCAAAAGTTTTACTTTATCTAACTTTATTGTAATTCTTGTGTAGATTCCTGAGTTTGTTCTTTGTCATTCTATAGTGTTACTTGAAAAATGCACATTGTTTGTTCATTTATTATAATTAATTGTCTCGCTTCATTTACTCTAGTAAAAGAGTTATTAATACTTATGTGTCATGTAATCATTGTCAATGGAAATATTTTGGTCTGTATGCTCATGTAACTTCAGAGACACCATGCTTGCTTTTATATCATAGGAACGCAAATCCTATTTTTTTTGTAAATTTATGTAGTGACAAATTCTATTATTGGATTAATCTTGCATTTTTCAACTATTTCCACGTGGGCAACTTAAGTTTTACTTTGATTACATATGTGGTAGCTCTGTGGTCATTTACCCAGGAAAAACTATTTTCACCATTTATAACTCGCAAGATTTTTTACAAAAACGATAAAAATAGTACAGGAAGTTGCCCATGTAATTTGAATCATGGGAAAAAAGCTCCAAGCTTGGAGCTTGCATAATGTGATATGGAAGGGACCATCTCCGGACGGGTATGGCCCCACACATAGTCCACTCACAGTAACACGGTAATAGACAGCAACACAAAATCTGACAGTGGACAGTTTATTATAAGTGAATCATCGTTTATGCAAGGATACTCAGTATAAACAAAAGTTATGTAAATACGCACAGCCTGGTTTAAGCATGGGTGAGTGGACAATGCCATACCCATGGGAAAATGGTCCCTTCCATATCACATTATGCAAGCTCCAAGCTTGGCGCTTTTTCCCATGATTCAAATTACATGGGCAACTTCCTGTACTATTTCTATTGGTTTTTGTAAAAAATCTTGTGAGTTATAAATGGCGAAAATAGCTTTTCCGGGGTAAGTGACCACAAAGCTAGCACATATGTAAAAATCATCCTTGGTGAACTTCCCCTTTAAGGGTATAGAACCTGTGGTTACTGAGTTATGCATATATATGTATAATCAAGGTCAAAGGCCATTTTGAAAAAAAAACTGTATTGCTAGTAAATCCCTATATGCCAAAAATCAGACCTCCAGCTCTATTCGCTTGCCCAGAATTAGATATGTGCATAATTAATGAGGTAAAGCGTGTGTTGTCATAAGGTCTCCCATCCTACTAAATATAAAGGAGATAGCACTTGTGGTTACTTATTTATTGACATAAACGTATATTTTAGGTAAAAGGTCATCGAGTTAACATGACATTTGTCAAAAAATTTCTATCCTATAGTTATCCCTATATACCAAAAATCAGACATCCAGCTCTATTGGCTTGCTCAGAATTAGATATGTGCATAATTAATTAGGTAAAGCGTTGTTGTCATAAGGTCTCCCATCCTACTAAATATGAAGGGTGTGGCACTTGTGGTTACTTGTTTATTGACATAAACATTTATTTAGGTAAAAGGTCATCGAGTTCACATGATTTTTTGTCAAAATATTTCTATCCTATAGTTATCCCTATATACCAAAAATCAGAAATCCAGCTCTATTGGCTTGCTCAGAATTAGACATGCACATAATTAATGAGGTACATTATGTGGCGTCATAAGGTCTCCCATCATACCAAATATGAAGGGTGTAGCACTTGTGGTTACTGAGTTATGGACAAATATGTATATTTGAGGTCAAAGGTCACCAAGGTCACGTGACATTTTGTCAAAAAAATTGTATTGCTAAGTTATCCCTATATACCAAAATCAGACCTCTAGCTCTATTGGCTCGCTCAGAATTAGACATGCACATAATTAATGAGGTACATTATGTGGCGTCATAAGATCTCCCATCATACCAAATATGAAGGGTGTGGCACTTGTGGTTACTGAGTTATGGACAAATATGTATATTTGAGGTCAAAGGTCACCAAGGTCTCTTGACATTTTGTCAAAACAATTGCATAACTAAGTTATCTCTATATACCAACCAGATATGAACTGAATATGCTCACGTATTTACAACAGGTTCATTAATCCCTTCACAGAACAGTAAGATATATGTTATCACTATATGTTGCAGGTTTTTTCAACTTCGCACAGTACTCTCAGAGTTTAATCACTAATTACAAAACTTTATTTAATATGCAAATGAGCTGTTAATTAACTTGGCACTGCTCAATGCTTCATGGGACAATAGATATCCATCAGATCAACATTTGTAGCCCGTTTTATTTGCTCACGTGTGAACACGTGAGCATATGTCGCAGCGATGTCTGTCTGTCTGTCTGTCTGTCTGTCTGTCTGTTGGTCCATTTTCTCAAAAACGGCTGAACGTATTTCAGTCAAATTTGGTAGACATCTTCAGAATTCAAATGGCTAGAACTGAAAAGGTTTTGGTGGGCGTGGCTTGGATATTAATGAAGTTATGAAAGTTTTAATTTTTCTGTTACGCCGCGTATGACAAGTGAAAACAATCGACTGTTTGAGGGCGCTGTGAAATGTGCTTGTCCAGGTTGGCTACAGCTGGATAGCCCTGCGTACGATGCTGTGTGTTCCGCTACAGCTAATAGCCCCGCTCACCACAGCCCTGCAAAGACCCGTACGTAGAGTTGGTGACTTCAAATCCATTTTTGGACTTGACGTAAAAAGCCAAATTACTGCCGAAATTCAGCGTTCTTGGCCCAAGTCGTATCCCTGCCTACCTCAGCTACTCGATCGCTTCCAAAAATGCCAGTCTTTTATTCTTTTTTCGTAAATAACCGTCGATGTCGGCAACTCTCTCGCTAGCCCTGCGTACGTACGCACTGTACGCTGTGCATTTCCTGTGTGCGTTCCTAACACACAGCGTACACTGCGTACGTACGCAGGGCTAGCGAGAGAGTTGCCGACATCGACGGTTATTTACGAAAAAGAATAAAAGACTGGCATTTTTGGAAGCGATCGAGTAGCTGAGGTAGGCAGGGATACGACTTGGGCCCAAGAACGCTGAATTTCGGCAGTAATTTGGCTTTTTACGTCAAGTCCAAAAATGGATTTGAAGTCACCAACTCTACGTACGGGTCTTTGCAGGGCTGTGGTGAGCGGGGCTATTAGCTGTAGCGGAACACACAGCATCGTACGCAGGGCTAACAGCTGGATAGCTCTGGTTTCAACCACGGTCCCTCCGTGTTTCAACCTCGTATTGAACATTAAAATATGATATTTTATTACTCATTCAACTCACTATTCAAGATAAAATATCGTTTAGCAAATTAGCTTTATCCTTGGTAATTGATTGTTTCCCTCGCTGCTCGATCGCCAGAAATGAGTACATACGTTCTCTACCTTGCCTCATGGCATGGAAGTGCTGATGAATAATAACTTTGGGTCAAAGGTATTGAAGTGTCCAATCAGGTTCGTGCACAGAGTCCAAGGCCATGACCTACTTCATGTACTTCTGCACTGTTTTGATTTTGCTTCGCCAAGAAACGTGTTCGTCATTGTCCATAGAAGTATGTTTGCTCTCCTTTGAGGTTGTTTGTGAAACAAATTCCGGGATAGGCCTTGGAATGCATACGATCGGCATCGCGGCATGTAGCTAGCCCTACGAGTATGACGAGAGTGTCCGGCTTTGGCTACGCCGCCTCCCACCTCCGGTAGGCGCCGTAGCCAAAGCCGGACACTGTCGCCATACTCGTAGGGCTATGCATGTAGCGTACCATGCTTGTGTAACTGCCGAGCTCAACGTGCATTCACGGTTGATACTCGTGTACAATCATGATGTGTTCAATTCTGATGAAGATTCATAAGTCTTACTTTGGCAGTCTTTTTTCCGTACGATAATCCCGACAATACGTGTTACTGTTAGACGAGGTGGCCATTTTATGATAAGTTTCAATACTGCACAGCTACATAGCGTCACTATCGTGTGATCGAGGTACAGCGTTGTTGAACGGGATACAGAAACTCTGCAGAGGGAGAAACGATCGTTGACATGAACAGTCAATGTACTTCAGCACGTAGTCCGCAGATAGCGGATCGAGAAAATAAACGTGTCCCAGTAAATAACGGAATATTTATGTACATTAACTCGATATTAATCAAATTTCCAGCTCATCGCAAAAAAAATGTATTGCAAAGATTAATTTGTCACTGACAAATACTGCACTGTATGGAAACAGTCTGTAGAATTGTTCAACTTCAAGTGGTATTACCCGAGACAAACACTTGTGTTGTCAATTTTGATTTCATTTCATAAACTTCATACTTCATCGAGTATCGTGTATTTCAGCCTTTCTGAAGCCATTTTATTGATATTTTCAATTTTTGTCTTGGCTTTGTTGTGGAACATGTTGAATCGTCTCCGTGGACATGTAGGCAAAAGTGTGACGGGGTCGAAGTGACTTGGGTACCTGGGGCCGACCAAAACCAGTGTGAATTACTGGGGTCAAAGCGGACAGCGGCCGGGATGACGTGTTCCCCAAGCGAGCTACCTTCAGAAGTCTGTTTTCATCGCAAAAAACGTCAACTTTTAAAACCCGTCATTTATTTACTGATGTTATTCTCAGCATCACAAACATATACGCCTCTGCTATGTATCACAGCAAATAGTTATATTTGAGCGCCCCGTAAATGGGATCCTCGTTTTTTTGCGAACCCGGAAGTGTGTCTTGCTCAATGCATTTCCTACCCATAGCGAGGGAAACTGCCCGCGTTCCCATGCTCCCATGCACCCTTTTTCAATGCCAGTGCAACGCCATCTGTGCAAAATTTGTGGTGGTATGCTCCCGTGTGATGGAAAACCTCTCTTATTCTAACAATGACGTAGTTGACTTTGGACTTCGATTTCGTAAATGTGATGTCCATGCAGTGAGTTTGGGTTGGCGCGCTTATAATGCAATCTTCGCCCGCCTGCGGTCCGATATCCCGCATTTATTAGCGATATTTATCTGTTTTGACTTGACCAAAGTTGGCAAAACTTGCTATGTACATTAAAGATACTATGATACAAGATTATTGAAAGTCATTTGACATTTTTTTCAGCCAATTCCCAATATGCATATTTAATGAACCTTCCAATTAGGGATATATACTGGCATTTACTTGATAAAATTTGGCGAAACATGCTGTGTACATTGATCATTATACCAGGTTATAACAGTATTGAAAGTCATTTTGCATTTTCATGTCAGCTAATTCATAATTTGCATAAATAGCTAACAAGCTTTCACGGTTTGGCATATAGAGCTTGAAGGACTTGACCAAAGGTAATTACACATGCTATATTGTGATACAATGACAGTACTCAAAGAAATTAATTATTTTTATTTCAGCTAATTACATATTTGAATACTTAATGACCTTTAGAATTGATCTGTGGTGAAATTCATTGTGTTGATCATAACACTTTAAATGTAGCAAAGCATGTAGCAAAGGTTCAAACTTGCACATAAATGCAATATATAATGAAACACGTGAGCATTTTCAGTTCATATCTGGTTTAATTTAGTGCTGTAATTTTAGAGTAATGTCACTAATATAAAAAATTCATTAAATATGCAAATAAACCCTAAATTAACTTGACACTGTTCAATGATTCATAGCACAATTAAATATTTATCAATCAATGTCTGTCGCACGTTTCACAAAATTTAGTGACGTAATTTCAGAGTTATATACCTAATTACAAACATTATTAAATATGCAAATGAACCCTTAATTAACTTTACACTACTAAATGCTTTACAACACAGTTAGATATCTGTCGGATCAGTATATGCAGCAGTTTTCATGACGTTTGAAGCAGTTATTTCGGAGTTATATGACTAATTATAAAACTTCATGAAATATGCAAATGAGCTCATTCTTAACTTGACACTGCTCAATGCTTCTCAGTACAATTGGATATTTATCAGATCAATATCTGTAGCAAGTTTCAACAAATTTAACGCTGTAATTTTGGAGTAATATCACTAATTACAAAGTTCATTAAATATGCAAATGAACCCTTAATTAATTTCACACTACTAAATGCTTTACACTACAGTTAGATATCAGTCAGATCAGTATCTGCAGCAGATTTCATCACATTTAGTGAAGTTATCGGAGTTATATGACTAATTACAAAACTTCATAAAATATGCAAATGAGCTATTTGTTAACTTGACACTGCCAAATGCTTCTAAGTACAATAAGATATATATCAGATCAATATTTGTTGCAAGTATCATCAAGTTTGGTGCAGCATGAGAGAAAATGCCGAGAGAGTTTGACCGGTTGACCTCGCTGTTAATTTTATGCAGGAAATTACAATAACAATGCTTGGTCGAATGACGCAGTGCCTTGAGGGTGGGATCACCAGTGGTATATGGGGAGGAGTACCTTCCCGATGGTGATAAGTGGTGCAGATTACCGTCGCCTAGGTGACTGGCGTATACGCGTGCCAAAAGACACCTATGGTTGATTTCCTGTTGACCAGTCGGATGGCAGAGTTGCAAATACCTGGACTGAACCATTTGTTTTTTTGTGGGTGTCGGTGGTACTTTGACAATATAAGTAAAGATGCACATATATTGAGTTTATTGTCTTGTTTATGAGCGGCCAGTATTTCCAACAGCATAAATTATGTGCATTTGCCCTTGAAGGAATAAATAATTTTCGAATAAAACATCGCGAATGTAACTACATTCCTTAAGCTCGACGTACACTTAAGTGCCCCAAAGAACCATGAATCGCCCGACTTTCGATTGAAGAGATGAGTTTTGCCAAACCGCGTATACAGAAAAAAGTGGCAGATGACTTTATCTTTAGAATCATAGACAGTATAGCGAGATGTAAAAAATGTGAAACAGGCTCCCCACCTAACTATCCTAAATGTTTTTGTGTCGAGTTTGTGTTTGATTCGTTTCGAAAATGTGTTCCTACATTCTTATCCGATTGTTTGTGTTAATGAAATGTTTGTTTCGCTTTGGATATTTGTAGAGAAGTTTGGATTAGTGTGTACGGTAATGTTTTGTTTGTGTGGGAAAGCTTATGGCGAGACGCAGCCGGACCTATGTTGTTACAAAAGTTGATAGAGTCGCCCTTTGACGCTTGCGTTTCGAAACCCGAGTGTGGTTTCTCATCAGTCGCAGTGTAGATTCTTTCCTGAGTTTGTGTTTGTGAAAATTTATTTTAATGCATTTTAGTGGTCTTGCTTTCGATTAGCGAGGCAAGTTATTAATTTTGGTCACGTTGTGAGTCCGTTTGGTGGTTCGGTTTGTTTGTTCTATTTTTCTTTACTTCGGTAAATTTTGTTTTGACTGGTGTGTCTTTTAGATTTTTGCGGAGGTTTGTGAATTTTTAGGCAATAAGTATCACTGCGGGGTACGGATTTTATGTTTATTGAATCAAGATACTTACAAGTATCCTGGTTGATGTGCTTGTTCTCGTACATTTTAATTAATAGTTCATTTACTTTGTTTGCTGTTTGTTCTGGCTTGTTGTGTATAATACTGAGTGTTACGTAATTGCCTTTCGCATTCGAGTACGTAATCGTTTGTGTTGACAATAACGAAAACCGACCCTTGTCGAAGGGTTATTTTCCCAAATTTGTCCAATGTTTGCAAGCTGGTTTATCGCGATTATTTTGGCACGCGACATGTTTTGTTTCCTTGTTTGAAAGGGTATCTCTAGAAGTGCGAGTAGACAGCTTCAGATAGCTTTCAAGTTTTTGTTTTTTTGTTGTTCGTGGAGTCCAATTTGACTTTTCTTTGAATTGGTGTTGTTGCGATTGTTTGTGTCTCACGATGTAGCGTAGTCACATTATACGACTTTATTTGTTGAAATCCAGAGGTGGTTTTATTCTGTTTGGTTTTGTTGGTGTCCGAATGAATTTTAAGGCTTTTGCCTAGTACTATTTTCGGAGTTTCATAGTTTGAGCGATGATAGGTTGTTGTTGAATTTCATGTTGTTGTCGGCTTTTCTTTGGAAATAGCTGATTTATTTCCACGGCCATTTTTTCTGTTACGTTACTGTGATTGTTTATTTTGTATTTAATGTTGTGTTTCAGTTGTTTGTTATGTGTACGATTTTGTTATTTCTTTTAAGTGTTTGTGTGTTCTATGTCATCTTATCGTATTTTTTGGTAGTTCCCTTTTTGGAGTATTTGGTGGCCCTGAAAAGGGCCGCTTGGTATGGGTTTTTGTTAGCGCTTGGCGCGTTTGTTTTGGCGATGAGCCTAGCTTTTTATGCTTCTTTTCGCCGATTCGATGTGCTTGGTGAGTAGGTGTTTGCCGCCTTCTTGTCACTGTGTGTGTACATGGACAGTCTGCATAGCCCTTGAATGTGGTCTCGATTTTGATCAAACTTACAATTTAGGAGTATATATCAAAACTGATAAATGATTTATGTGATTACTGTAGCTATAGATAGGCTACATTCAGGACGGGCAGCGACGGGCAGTAATTAGTAGGCAAAACAGGTGGTTTTCACCATGGGCAGAACTCGGTGCAATGATACTGAACATTAATAGTAAGCCTATCACCTTGAAGGTAATGCTGTAGGTGAAACAAGGACACACGATGGTACAAACAACACCACAAGTGAAACGTACACACAGAAATACACGCGTTCCTACGTTGTGCCCACCCGGGCCACGCGATTAAAATATGACTGATACTGCTGGATAGTGTTAATGGGTCGGTAAACAGTCATTAATAGTTTAATTGACTACCTGGGTGATTGGCAGGTCGTGTCCAACGACGCATATGCAAAGCAGGCCAAAAGACAAAAGCCCCCAAAGTTATTGACAGCTGGCCAGGGGTCACCATGAATACGTAATGAAGCTTCACTACGCAGAAACTGCGTAGTCAAGCCCTTCTTAACCGGTCAAACTCTCTCGGCATTTTCCGGCATGGGAATTTCAGAGTTATCTCACTAACAAAAGTTCGTTAAATATGCAAATAAGAAGATAATTGACATGACACTCACAGTATCATCATAATGTTCTGAGACTGTGTCATCTGTGAAAAGTTTCATGAAATTTTGTGCAGTATTTCTTGATATATGTCGACACTGTCATTACTGTCTCCATAGGGAAACTATTATATGAAAAAAATGATATTGCATAACTTCATTAATATGCAAGCCACACTAACCAAAATCAAATCAGTTCTTGCAAGTAGCATATGGTACCTGTCTACCAAATCTGACTTGAATCCGTTCAGGCATTTTTGAGTTATCGTGTAAACAGACAGACAGACACACACACACACACTAACATACACACACACATGGACAGACAGACAGACATCGCTACGACATTAGCCCACGTGTTTACACCATGAGCTAAAAATCAGACCTCTAGTTCTATTGGCTCGCTCAAATAGTATATATGCATAATTAATTAGGTATAATATGTGGCATCATAAGGCGTCCCATCATACCATATATGAAGGGTGTAGCACTTGTGGTTACTGAGTTATGGACAAATATGTATATTTGAGGTCAAAGGTCACCAAGGTCACGTGACATTTTGTCAAACTGTCTGAGATATCTGCTTGAACGGATGGAATCACGGATGGACTCACGGACGGACATGACCCAATCTATAAGCCCCCTGGACTTCATCCGTGGGGACTAAAAACTGTGTCACTGCATCCTTTTGCAATATGAATACAATGAGAAACTAAATTGTTATTTTTCTTGGCCTTACGCAGTGAAAGTGTTAATAGCTCCTATGTACCTTAGCTTGTGATATTCATAGTCAAGTGCATTTGAAAACATTTTGATGCACCGTCCACTGAAGTATGAAATGGTTGGCAACTTGCAACTGTGTGACATTTACACAATGCCTTGCAACCTAGTACATCATAACTAGTGATATTATCAGCCATACCAAACTAAAGGTCTCCCCTGTAATATTGTAATGCTTTATGCATTACAATTACATTAATGTAGACAGTATGTGGTCTCTCTATGGTCTATCATTGCACAATGAAAGACTAAGGTAAGATGTAATAATTGGCATTCTTCAGAGCTTCCACTGTTAATGATATGCTGCCACACCTACCCAATCAGATATGTACATCTGTTTTAGAGCGCTTCAAATCAATTAAAAGCATGAAACCGGTGATTTGTATAGAATTCTAGAACCATATGACTATGGAAAGAAACAAAGTCCTTTCAACTAAACATGGATGCATTTTTTTCAGACAAAATTGTCATATTTACATTTGCAGCGGATTAAGCAGCAAAGTTTACTGACTATACAGATAACACCTTTTATGAATATACTTCTGTTATCCTGCATCTTGAAAATGAAAGACTGGTTGTTTACAAGATCTGTACACCATAAATTCTTTTAGATTCACTCATAGCAACTTTCATGCAACACTTTTTGTACAATATGGTATGTTAGCTGCCTTGCCAAGACAATCTGATCAATGTTTATTGAGATTTTCACCAAGTTTTTCAGTTTTTGTTGCTCATCAGCATTTTTGGTAACGTTGACTTCATTTGAACAAATACTACCGGTAATTTACAGTTGAGCATGTACATGTATACCATAAATACACACTAAATGTGCAGCAATTCACAATCTTTTGCAATTTGACCTTGGTCTTCGAGAATATCACATTTGGCATTAACAAAAAAATGAAACATGCAAAAAGTGGCCGATTACCAGATCGGTACCTGAAAACTTCTTTTAAACACAACATATTGATAGCTCAATGTTATTTTTTGTAAACAGTGTGTCAGCTACACTGCAACTTTTGTCTTCCAATTCGCTCATATTTACTCATACAAATTTCATCAATATTTTGATTTATGGTATACCGGTAATCAGATGATCCTTAAGAACTTAAAATCCAAATTTGATACCTGGTATCTGACATGTGACTCTTAAAAACAAGACTTTTGACCAAAAATCGGAAAAAAACTTCAAAAATACATATATACCAATTTTATGCTTTTCAATCAAAATATCGCATACATTGTCCCTCCTAACATAGGTACCAAAAATAAAGTAATTACTCTCTTATCCATATAACTATTGCAGATTATGAAAAATCATATTCTTTTTCTTATTTTTTTATCAACATCTACAAGCTTCCATTGTATTATAGATAACCATCTAAACATTCTGAAGCTAGCCACATTTAATGTGGAAATTATTCAGTTATGAGCTCCAAAAACTTGGTCCACAGAAAGACTGGCAGAAAGATGGACATACAGGTAGACTGACATACACAGACTGGCAGTGATGGCATTAACTCTTAGTGTACTTTGGCCAATGTAGAGTGATAAGATATAACAAACAGCTGGATGTAATGATAAAAAAAAACTCATATAAAAATGAATTGTAACAAATGTTGAAAAGCAGACAAGAATTCTTTGATTGCAATTTGTATGATGATCATCATGTGGAATTGTAAAGATTTTTGTCAAAATATTCCGGTATAGTTTGGTCAGTATAGTGACAAGTGTGAACGTCATGACAACTAACAATGAGACACCATTATTATTTTGACAAATGAATTCCAGTTGTAAACAATAATAGTAATATTACACACACAGGCCGAATAGACATTCACTATAGCTACCAGTCATTTCTACATGATTGCAGTAGGAAGTTGAGGTGTTTATTATAAACAACTTTCGGCAATATAAACTACTTTCGGCAATGAAACAGTTGTTCCGTCAAATCATCATAGCGGAATACAAGCTGAACACATTTTCGTTCATCGGAACATGCAGCTAGAAACGGAAGCCCGAAGAATACATGACGAAAAATACATGACTATTCCACTTTCCAGCAGCCTTCCCACTACTGTTAAACAGTTTGTTCAGTGTACAACTCGGATGCTTTGTTGTCCTCTTGAAAAATTGGTTAAAAACCTTTTCCATCCCGGCTCTAGGCTAAACAGCCCGAGCTGTCTCAACAGGTACAACTCTAGCGTACCATCATTCATTCTCAGCATGACGAATAAACAGTAGCTACATGCGTGTATGGCATGCGAAAGATAGGGCTATCATTACCAATGACTGTTTTACACAGTCACTGTTTAATCAAGACTAACCGAGACACGTCTTGGAGGTATGAAGATCCACTTTATAGTACCAGAGCGTTGATGTAGTCCTCAGAGAGACGGATCTTCTGCATTTGGTGCCGGACGAAAGCCGTGTACATCCGTGATACAAACATCATTTTGTTTAGGAGTAAATACAAGTCAGAAATTCCAAAGCAGCAATGTCCGGAATTCCCGAAATCAGCGGCATACGCGTAACTACGTAACTTTGTGATGGCGCTAATCTCGTATAGTCTCACTCGCCCGACGCCTCATCAGCGGCTATGACGTGATTTGCGAAGATCAACCCACAGGCTTTGGGCATGGCATGCATGGATTGTCTGCTCCTCGGCTGCACAGGTGCTATAAAGTGTTTGGAATTGCCAATGCATGCAATGTGATACAACAGGAAGTTGTGAACTGTAATATTATATTTGTCTCGCGTCTTCTGTCAATGGCAGTACGACTCACTACGTAAAAACATTCATAATGATACAAGGAAGTGTGGAATGCAGAGGAATAAGCTCCGAACTTACAGACTTTTTAAGACAAAATTTGAATTTGAAAGTTACTTGCTAGATATAAGATCTTTTACCTATAGGAGGTGGCTGACAAAACTAAGAATTTCGGATCAAAACCTACAAATAGAACTGGGTAGAAGGTCAATTCCAAAAGTTCCTGCAAATGAAAGATTCTGCAAGTTTTGTAAGTCTTTAGTTGAGGATGAATTTCACTTTGTTATAGAATGTCCAAAATACAGAACGTATCGAGATGGTCTATTTTCATCCACAAGTTTGTATAATCCAGGCTTTCTTGATTTGAATGACAGAGAAAAGCCATGTATATCTTTACTCACAAAGATAAACTACCTCTTGCCATTTTTTTCCCTTGTACTTTAGTTCCTCCCCCAGCAGCACCTTCATCCAGTGTTTGCTGAGTAATTTTTGCCTTACCGCACTCCTTGAGTGTGTTGTTGAGCAATAAAGTATTGTATTGTATTGTATATGTACAATATATACTACGTATGATACGGAAATTGATGGGGACTAAGGGAGACCCTGCATCTCCCCTGCATTGTCATACCGGTGATGATAGAAAGTATTCAATACATCCTTCGAGCAACCGGGTTAGAATGGGATCACTCCAACAATATTTTAATGTTTCCATAACGATTTTCATTATGCATCTTCACAAATCCAGGACCTCTCCTCGGTTACCGTATGGCTACGCTTCTACCGAAACCCTACTTCAATGAATATTTTAATACTTCATCAGCAGTGACTGATTTGAAAACTTCATATTTTGAGTAATTACTGAAGAAGTACACCTTTCTGTTGGTGCAAATTTTTTCCACTTAACAGACAAGTTCTTATCTTTATCTACAAAATTATCGCAGTGTTCAGGACGAAAACTGTAAAGCAACTCGACAAAGAAATTTAAAATTTCAAGGGCGGAGGTTTTGAGGGCAAAAGTGAGCTCTAAGTCCGATGTTCGACAAGTAACGTTGAACGTATTAAAGGCTAATAGCTGCAACTTTTTGGTGATATTTTCACTTTTTTGCGTTGAATGTCAACTAAAGGTTATTCTTCTCCTTCCAAAGCATGTTGAGATACGCAGTGTTCATCAACTCAGCCTGTACATGTTTAAACTACATCGTTGTTAATTGTTGACACAGATCCTGGTGCAGTCTCTTTCCATAAATCGCTCAGAGAGTTGTTTGCTATTTTTGTTGAATTTCAGAGACTGAATTAAAATAGTAAGTTTGGTAATCTCTTGTGAGGGTAGGGTTCTTATGGTTCACCTTTGGCCAACATGCATGACTTTCAACTTCACGCCATTTCTCAAGCGTTTGAATTTCCAGTATCGTGGATTGCCTGTGATCAACAGGTGACTGTCTAGCGCCCTCTACCGGCAGCGGGGTTTAAAACTGCTGATGCCCCGCGACCATGCATGTATTTTCAATTTTCACTGTACCGGACTTATGAACTCTCGGAGTTTCACAGAATTCGAGGACCGTTAGCTGTTTTTGCTTCGCCGTGATTATTTTTCATCAATTACCGCAAATTCAAGGATATTTGGATAAAATTAAACAATGGCTTTGAATAACATACAAAAACAAACAAACAAGTACTTTCATGTGTGTTATAAAGTATTTAATAAAGAAATACCCCGTATGTGATGAATATTCTTATCAGAGGGATTTATATACATCTTGAACAATACATATACAGTCAACAAGACCATGCTTTGAAGAGGGTCTTACTTTTATAGTTTCTGTCACAATTGAAGCTTTGATTAAACGTACAAAGCTCCGGATAAACTTTTGCATTTTATTGAGGGTAAAAGGTTGACAAATCCTTTTCTAAATATTGAAATGTGTTAGATCATGTGACATAAAAATAACATTACTGAGTTTCTAATTATTTTAATGATCAATATTTAATGTTTTATCTCGTGTAATCAAACACGATTTTTAACATACAGTACTGAAGTTTCAATATGCTCAAATTTAAATGTAAATGATAAAATTTTACTGGATTGAAAGTTTGATATGTACATATTTGATACATATGCATCATGACATCTGGGAAGGCTTTAATGGTTGTACATACACTGATGAATGCACATTGAAATGCAGGGAGGATATCTGAACAAATCATGAGACTTAAAAAGACCTTGAAATCAAATTGATGTACAAAATTGTGTTGGAACTTCTGACAACTGAAGTCAAACGAAAATGAGTAACACAAATAAACTTGTGAGAAAAAAATACAAATTTTTGTATTTTCATAGCAACAATTAAGAAAAAGAAAAGGCGAGAAAATCTTTTATGATGGAAAGTGCCAACGATGAGAGGCTTTGTCTTTTTAAAGTCTGACAAAACGTAGGGATTCCAGTGAAAACTAAAATTTCTATACAGTCTTTGTTATCTGCTCAATCCTCAAATTTAATTCAATATTTTAAGTATGATGAGATACCTAACACTATTTGCTCTGCAAGTTTTCACTTTTTTCTTCGGACTTTTGGATGGACAATGGGGTCACAAAATTTTTCCTCTTTGTAGATATTTGAAAGCTTTACATGTGGCTGTTGCAACTTCAGTCTGGTGTTGATGGATCTTTGTACATCTGAAACTGACTTACTGCCACCTGACTTGTACCTGGTTAAGAAATTACAGAAGTAAAATAAATTTTAAGAATGCCAGCCACACTGAAACCAGTGCACCACTAAAGCTAATCTTCTCAATAAACGAAAAGTTCACATATTTCTTGTACTGCGCATGTTGCAAAGTTAATGCAATGTTATTTCCAGATTGACACTAGTGCATAAATGTGGCAACACTGACAGTCAAATAAACCATGCACTCACACAGAAAACACATCAGTCCTTCAATTGACAATTTTCAATATTTTTGGTTTCTTGACAAACCAAGAATGTTCCATGATCAGAAATACTTGAACACAATCATTTTAAACCAGTGAGCTAGCAGCCTCTATAGCTATACTGTCATTTAAAACAAGTGAGCTCGCAACCTATACTGTCCGGACCAGAATTCATTTGTAAACAATAAACAATGATCACTACACACTTACAGGCTGTGTTGAAAAGAATTATCGAGATTTCAGCATGACAAACGGATTAGGGTCAGACACGGTAGTTGATATACAGAAACAGAGTACTGAAAAACTTGCCACAAGTTACAGCTTATCGTCCCTTTAACAGAACCGTTAACACCTGTTTTAGGATTACATCAAACAAATTAGAAAGAAACTGGAAAAGAGCATCGATACTATCATTAATATTTCATTGACAAGCCAATCTGGGCTCGTGAAATTGCCAACACATTAATTGTATCGACTTCTTCAAATGTACAATTTTTGTTTACCTCAAAAAGGTAAATTGAGCTTTAATACACAATCGACAGCTCATGGCAAATAATCTTGTCTAAAGAGGCAGACTAAAATAATTTAACCATCGATTTGAATCAATGCTACTATTATTAAATGAAGCCCCCTGGGACAAGATACGTCCACCCCTTCTGATGCAGTGATACTTGTCTTGACATTTTTGATTTGTAATTTCGATTATTTTAATCGTAATAATGCACAAGCCTTTAGTCGATTATCTTGAATAAAACAGAAGGGAGATGTAAGATATCCCACTTTTCGTAGATTTTAAGACAACGACATCGAGCATTAAATTCAAAAAGTCAAGTTGTCGTTTTGGCGCGACCAATCGCGTACAGGTGATGTAACATCTGAAAGCTGTGGTTGATAATTCTCAGAGTAACTCATAAGATCGTGTACACTGCGTGTATCCCTTCTACACTCTGCAAATGTAATATACAATGAGGTCAACTAATAATCGGTTATCGCAAGTGAGTTTGAGTTTGACCCCATTAGGGACTGGTCAGTTCTTCAGCCTGGGGGGGCGGTGGATTCAGGGGGGGGGTCACCCTGTTTTTGACTTTGGTGATAGGGGGGGCCACCATGTTTTTGAAATGCCAAATAGGGGGGTCAGTGTGTTTTTGAATTTTGACACAGGCTCATCATTGCCTAAAATGCTAGTGTCAGCCACAAATTTCATCATTCAGTTGTATTTTTCGGCGCGCCCTTCGGGCGCGTAACTTTAATAATCAGTCATATTTTTCAGCACGCCCAACTTTAACGTATCAAGCATACATACATCAGAGATATCTGTATGTTCAATATTTTTCAGCATGCTCTTCAAGCTCAATTACTTTAATATATCAGATATTTTTCAGCATGCCCTTCAGGTGCATGACTTTAATATACAAGGCATATATATCAGAGATATCAGGATGCATATATTATCGGCGCGCCCTTCGGGCGCCATACTTTAATAAATCAGAGATATCTTGATGTTTGCTAAGTGAAAGTGTACTATTATGAAATCTGCATTTCATATGAAAAGGATGACAAATTCCTGATACTTTTCTGTTCTCTCTATGAGAATTCAGTATGAGAAAGCAACATGCACACATATTCACAATACCCTATATTTGATACAGTGACTTATTTTAAAGATAGAAAAATGAAAGATATCTTTCCTTCTCATTGCAATTGATGCAATTATTTTCCTTTGTTTCACAGGTTTTCTGTAGAAAGATGCTTTTTATGAACAAAATAACACTTAAAAAGGCAGTTTTTGTCATTATTGGCTGTGCTTTTATGGTTTCAATGTTACAAGAAAAGGTCCTCTCAGACACTGTACACATCAGATTTGGCTAAAAAAGCTCTCTATGGCTCCTCAGGAGATTTGATTGAATGGTTGGCAAGTCTTAATACCCATCAAAGTTTTTGATTTACTGCTTTTTCCTCTTTGATATTAATGATTGACATCCATTTCTGTACAACAGTTCAGGACATCTGGTTAAGCATAGAAAGTGTGAAATACATTCACAGCTGCAGCTCATTCAAAATACAGCTCATTCAAAATGTACTGTATTCAAACTTTAAGATTGACACTTTGAAATTCCTATCTTGCAACTGACATGTCAACAATTTCATTAAAACATAGAATGACTATTAAAATATAAATATATGTAAAATGTAATATATATATATATATATATATATATATATATATATATATATATATATAATATATATATATATATATATATATATACTGAGAATCTAGGAACTTGTAGTTGTCACTCTACAGGCTGTTTCATGCGCTAAGCAATCATCAGGAGTGAAGGTTGGCGGCAATTGAACTGTTTATATTGTGTTGCAGGTGGGCATGCTATTCAAATAAGCGGTTGTGGCCAATGGCAAGTCAGTTATTACAGAGGAGGAATTTGCTGCGGTGTCTGCATTTTGAGAGGAATTCAGCACGTTTGTTGAGGTTGATTTGCTATCTGAATAAATTATATGGAGTTTTTCTGTTATGCAAAGGTTGCAGCGTTTGGTTTTTTTGCTCACGTGTGAACACGTGAGCATATGTCGCAGCGATGTCTGTCTGTCTGTCTGTCTGTCTGTCTGTCCGTCTGTCTGTCTGTCTGTCTGTCTGTCTGTGGGTCCATTTTCTCAAAAACGGCTGAACGTATTTCAGTCAAATTTGGTAGACATCTTCAGAATTCAAATGGCTAGAACTGAAAAGGTTTTGGTGGGCGTGGCTTGGATATTAATGAAGTTATGAAAGTTTTAATTTTTCTGTTACGCCGCGTATGACAAGTGAAACAATCGACTGTTTGAGGGCGCTGTGAAAAGTGCTTGTCCAGGTTGGCTACAGCTGGATAGCTCTGGTTTCAACCACGGTCCCTCCGTGTTTCAACCTCGTATTGAACATTAAAAATATGATATTTTATTACTCATTCAACTCACTATTCAAGATAAAATATCGTTTAGCAAATTAGCTTTATCCTTGGTAATTGATTGTTTCCCTCGCTGCTCGATCGCCAGAAATGAGTACATACGTTCTTAGCCCTGCGTACGATGCTGTGTGTTCCGCTACAGCTAATAACAGCGTACACTGCGTACGTACGCAGGGCTAGCGAGAGAGTTGCCGACATCGACGGTTATTTACGAAAAAGAATAAAAGACTGGCATTTTTGGAAGCGATCGAGTAGCTGAGGTAGGCAGGGATACGACTTGGGCCCAAGAACGCTGAATTTCGGCAGTAATTTGGCTTTTTACGTCAAGTCCAAAAATGGATTTGAAGTCACCAACTCTACGTACGGGTCTTTGCAGGGCTGTGGTGAGCGGGGCTATTAGCTGTAGCGGAACACACAGCATCGTACGCAGGGCTAATACGTTCTCTACCTAGCCTCATGGCATGGAAGTGCTGATGAATAATAACTTTGGGTCAAAGGTATTGAAGTGTCCAATCAGGTTCGTGCACAGAGTCCAAGGCATGACCTACTTCATGTACTTCTGCACTGTTTTGATTTTGCTTCGCCATGAAACGTATTCGTCATTGTCCATAGAAGTATGTTTGCTCTCCTTTGAGGTTGTTTGTGAAACAAATTCCGGGATAGGCCTTGGAATGCATACGATCGGCATCGCGGCAGTGCATGTAGCTAGCCCTACGAGTATGGCGAGAGTGTCCGGCTTTGGCTACGCCGCCTCCCACCTTCGGTAGGCGGCGTAGCCCCCGGCGTAGCCAAAGCCGGACACTGTCGCCATACTCGTAGGGCTATGCATGTAGCGTACCATGCTTGTGTAACTGCCGAGCTCAACGTGCATTCACGGTTGATACTCGTGTACAATCATGATGTGTTCAATTCTGATGAAGATTCATGTCTTACTTTTGCAGTCTTTTTTCCGTACGATAATCCCGACAATACGTGTTACTGTTAGACGAGGTGGCCATTTTATGATAAGTTTCAATACTGCACAGCTACATAGCGTCACTATCGTGTGATCGAGGTACAGCGTTGTTGAACGGGATACAGAAACTCTGCAGAGGGAGAAACGATCGTTGACATGAACAGTCAATGTACTTCAGCACGTAGTCCGCAGATAGCGGATCGAGAAAATAAACGTGTCCCAGTAAATAACGGAATATCTATGTACATTAACTCGATATTAATCAAATTTCCAGCTCATCGCAAAAAATGTATTGCAAAGATTAATTTGTCACTGACAAATACTGCACTGTATGGAAAAAACAGTCTGTAGATCAACTTCAAGTGGTATTACCCGAGACAAACACTTGTGTTGTCAATTTTGATTTCATTTCATAAACTTCATACTTCATCCGGTATTTCAGCCTTGTGAAGCCATTTTATTGATATTTTCAATTTTTGTCTTGGCTTTGTTGTGGAACATGTTGAATCGTCTCCGTGGACATGTAGGCAAAAGTGTGACGGGGTCGAAGTGACTTGGGTACCTGGGGCCGACCAAAACCAGTGTGAATTACTGGGGTCAAAGCGGACAGCGGCCGGGATGACGTGTTCCCCAAGCGAGCTACCTTCAGAAGTCTGTTTCATCGCAAAAAAGTCAACTTTTAAAACCCGTCATTTATTTACTGATGTTATTCTCAGCATCACAAACATATACGCCTCTGCTATGTATCACAGCAAATAGTTATATTTGAGCGCCCCGTAAATGGGATCCTCGTTTTTTTGCGAACCCGGAAGTGTGTCTTGCTCAATGCATTTCCTACCCATAGCGAGGGAAACTGCCCGCGTTCCCATGCTCCCATGCACCCTTTTTCAATGCCAGTGCAACGCCATCTGTGCAAAATTTGTGGTGGTATGCTCCCGTGTTATGGAAAACCTCTCTTATTCTAACAATGACGTAGTTGACTTTGGACTTCGATTTCGTAATGTGATGTCCATGCAGTGAGTTTGGGTTGGCGCGCTTATAATGCAATCTTCGCCCGCCTGCGGTCCGATATCCCGCATTTATTAGCGATATTTATCTGTTTTGACTTGACCAAAGTTGGAAAACTTGCTATGTACATTAAAGATACTATGATACAAGATTATTGAAAGTCATTTGACATTTTTTTCAGCCAATTCCCAATATGCATATTTAATGAACCTTCCAAATTAGGGATATATACTGGCATTTACTTGATAAAATTTGGCGAAACATGCTGTGTACATTGATCATTATACCAGGTTATAACAGTATTGAAAGTCATTTTGCATTTTCATGTCAGCTAATTCATAATTTGCATAAATAGCTAACAAGCTTTCACGGTTTGGCATATAGAGCTTGAAGGACTTGACCAAAGGTAATTACACATGCTATATTGTGATACAATGACAGTACTCAAAGAAATTAATTATTTTTATTTCAGCTAATTACATATTTGAATACTTAATGACCTTTAGAATTGATGTGGTGAATTCATTGTGTTGATCATAACACTTTAAATGTAGCAAAGCATGTAGCAAAGGTTCAAACTTGCACATAAATGCAATATATAATGAAACACGTGAGCATTTTCAGTTCATATCTGGTATTTGAATAGGGGGGAGCTCTGTCGATGATTGACCATTTGATGTCGTAGTTTATGTTGTTGCCTTTGAGCTTCCATATGAATTTTGAGAGCTCTGTGCTATTTCTTTGCTTGGGAGTTTTGAAAGTGTACTTGTGATACGTGTATCTTTGTTTGAAGGTTGAGTCCGTGAGTCCAATGTAGTGTTTCTGATCGTTGCTTGTGGTGACAGTGGCTTTGTATATTACTGAAGAGGTGAGGCAGTTTCCTGAAAGTGGACAATCGTCTTTTTTGCGGCAATTGCACCACTTCTCTTGCTCCCTGTCTTTATGTAGTATTGGTTGTTGTGGGCTTTGATTATACTTCCCATGTTTCTGGAGCAACTGTAGCTTACTTTTATGTTGTTTTTATTGAAGAGCTTGTGTAGACGGTGGCCTTCTGGAAAGTGGGTCTTAATCAAGTTCAGGAATGTTCTGCCGATGTTGGTTTTCACTGCCTTGTTGAACGGGGGATTGTACCAAATGATTCGTCTGCTGCGTTTTCTTTTGTTTTCGTTGCTTGGTGACGGGGGCTCGTACTTCATTTTGTATGTGTATCCACTTTGTTTCAGCGCCTTTTCGAAGTCGGGGGCTGCTTTCTTGAATGTTGTTTCACAATCTTCACAAGCAGTAAATCAGCAAGGCAATGTGAAAAACTGAAAAAGGAACTCACTTCCATTTTCCACGCATTTGATCTCCGCATAACTATCCAAGCAAATATCAAGACCACTAACTTCCTTGACGTAACATTCAATCTGGAAAATGCTTCTTACAAACCATACAGCAAACCAAACAACCAGCTTCTCTACGTCGATAGACGATCCAACCACCCCCCGCCAATCCTGGAACAAATACCTATCTCAGTCAACGGCAGAATATCAAACATCTAAAATGTTGTCGATGATGTAAACATTAAAATATTTTTATTGAAATATTCGTTGCATGAGTGATACATTTATTTATTTGTTAAGCCTATTGCATGCATGTATGTTATCCAACTTACAAACTCAGGAAATTGTGCCACTAATAAAAACAATGCAAGTTCACGGAAGAAACTTACTGAGAAACAGGAAAATCATATACTATGAATGAACCCGACCAATGAAATCTCTCTCTCTCTCTCTCTCTCTCTCTCTCTCTCTCTCTCTCTCTCATATGTTTTATTTAGATGATTACATTTACTTTACTTATCTCATACAATTGACATTCCATTAATATCCTTCGAATGCAACAGATGCATCCGTCAATTTACATTACGTCTGGGATTGTTTGAGCGCCACCAGCGGCGTACACGTCGCTCAACCCCACTCTTCCCTTTAGAGGAATAGTTTAGTCCTCACCGGAAGTGGGATTTCCAACATGGCAGTCGTGTGACGCCGGTCGTGCGAGTTCGACTTCCTCCAATCTTTACGGAATCGACGTCGTGTACCCGCCGAGGAGATCTAGTTACCTCATTTTGCGAGAATCAGGTGAAGAGTTTTACAAACACACGAAAGAAGATGGGAGGGAAAAAACAAGCCCAACGAACAAAAGGCAATACTCGGGTAAGTTACAGCATGGAGGAACAGTTTGCCAGATGTTGTGCAACAACCGCCCAACGCTAGTACATATGTGAATGAGTCAATGACACCACCAAAGCTGATTTCTGAGAACATGATCGTTTAGGAATCGTGATCGATTTTAAACACTGATACTTTACGCTATTATTTAACACATAAAAACAAGTCTGGAGAAGCACAGTTTTAGTTAACGTAGTCTTCCGTCGACGCCGTAAGAGATTTTCACGGTCAGTAGAGAGACTGATGATGAAGTGTTGGGTTTGAACTTGAAGTTAACCTTGTTTTGTTTGAACGTCTCATTTAATTGTGCTCTTGACATCTGCAATAACATGAGAAAATTCATATTAAAATAGCTATTAACAGTAAGTGCTCGTTTGATGTTTCAAGTATTCGTCAACACGTAATGAATGGGGAATGAACAGATGATACGTCAAATTACCCTACGTGGTACCATGGCGCTACCAATGGTGGTACTAAGGAAAGGAGCTTGTAACTTAGACGCAGCAGTAGAGTAGCTCGACGTTGTCGTCCGACCCAACTACCCAGGTAAAACTTCGAGCTACTGTACTGCAGCTGGTAACTTGGCAGTAACTGTCAAACCTTGGTCAAACCGAATAACTCATAGAGGATATCCTGATCTTCATGTTCGCCGAACCATGGAAATACATACTAGTCTCGATATTTCATCAATTAAAAGTCATTCTTGTTGTTATAAACTGCAATCAACTATACCCTCGCACAAGTGAATACATAGACCTATAGGACTATACCAATAGCTAGTGATGTCTTCCCTTAACACGAGTCCCATTGTATGAAAAAGTGATCCGTTTCGTAGCTTCACAGTGACAGGCATAATGTCAACCCATAGAGGTACAGTCCCTCCCGGTTCCCAGACACTTCGCACCAAAACCACTTCGCACCATACCATCTCGTCCCATACCATTTCGCACCAAAACCACTTCGCACCAAAACAACCTCGTACCAAAACCACTTCGCCCCAAAAGTCATGTCCCCCAAACCACTTTGCCCGAAACTTAATCGCTAACTGGTAAAGCTGAAAATAACCACCTCCTGTCATCCTGGGACTGAAATTTTGAAAGTGTAAGCATTTCGCGAAATTGACATCGTGCAATTCCGCGCACGGCACCTGAGTTGTAGCATTTGTGTGTTTCTTTTTTCTTATTCTATCGTTTATGGTTTCATGCAACAATAAATGGTTCGTGGTAGCCAAAATGTCCTAACACATTAATGCTTCCAAGTTGTAGGTAAAAACAACCTTATGATACGTCGTAACATCGTTGTTTCAGGACGAGTTGACGGTACTATACTTTGGGCGAAGTGGTTTTAGTACGATGTGGTACTTGGGGCGAAGTGGGGTTGGGCGAAGTACCGGTTGTACTTGGGACGAGGTGGTTTTGGTACGAAATGGTTTTAGGACGAAGTTGCGTGGGGCGAACTGGTTTTGGTGCGAAGTGTCTGGACCCCCCTCCACCCACCCACTATGGATGGAGGGACTGTGGTAGAAGTCCCTCCACCCACTATGGATGGAGGGACTGTGGTAGAAGTCCCTCCACCCACTATGGATGGAGGGACTGTGGTAGAGGTTTAGTGTTCTCCATGGCTTGGAAAACTGAAGGTTGGCCACTTAACATAACAATACATAGCTTGCATTCTCTTTTGTTATGAAAATGTATATATTCTTTTGTATAGCATTAACACATGAATACATTATTAAAAACGAGAGGGGTGAAGTTCCTGTCAGAATCCTCTTATTGACATCATTAAGGTGCTAATAAAAGTCCCCCATTTGTGAGGGATGTTCAGCAAACATTCAGTTCCGCAACCATTACATTTTTGTCAGGCCTTCCGAGACCAGACATCGGTTCTATAAAAAAAATTAACCAACTTATTTGAAATGGTCTTTGCAAATGCATATGTTTCTCTCAATAAGCTAATCCGAAATGTGCAGTGATGCAAAAATGAAAACTGCCCAGACAGTTATCATTGCAATGTTTAATTAGAAGCCATTTTAATTCGTTAGGTGGTGGTTGTTGCTATTGTTGTTTGTTTTAAATTTCCCATGATGACATTGTTATTAGAGGTAGTTTGTTTGTTTACTCTTTGTATCTCCAATTTCTTGAATTTTTTATACCAGTAATCCAACATTATTGCAAGAGATTTCAGAAATGAAAATGAGCCATCCAGTTCTGGATGCTGTATAGTTTGAATGAAACTGAAATGTCGTATTGATTTGTCGCTAGCCATCCAGCAGTGGTCGCACAGCAGAGCTTCTTGCCAGGGAAGGACATGGTGCTGTTGGATTTGTTGGTTTTGGTTCAATGGCAGGGGACCTAGGCTATGTACCAATGAAAGTATCGGAAGAAATTGACTCTTCTGTTGATGGTGACTTCAGAATGGTAATGCGGAAAATGACCAAGAAAGATGTCACCACAAAACTCAAGGTAAAATTATTTATTGACTTAACCCCATTTACACACACTGTTGATATGTGATATAGAGCCTGTCAAAACATAAATTGTCATTCAGTGAATATAAGTAAAGCAAAATTTGAAAAGCTTCTGACAAGATCATTAGATGATATCATGATTGTGAAAGAGTGGAGTTAAATAACTTATAACGTGATGAAAGCGAATTATCTAAACAACCTTTTTGACCGTTCTACATGGTAGTATGTATGTACATTACATGATAGTGTAGCTTTAGTAGTACATAGTAATATTTGTGTTTTTTGCTGTTTTTCCGTACTTGCAGGCCATCCAGGAGTTTTCAGGAATGTGTAAACAGAAAGATGAAGCAGATGTTATTGCTATTCTTCCATACTGGCCAAGACTTTATGTGAAAATAGCCATGGTAAGTGATGTGAATAGGATACAAGTGAGATGTGGTTGTCAATCTGTAGCACAGTCTACAACACATGTAAATGTGTTTGTACAATGCAGTACCAATGCATGTACAATTTGCTGTCTTTGCACCGGCACTGTACAGTTCATGAACTTGTGTCAGACGAGGCTTTGTTGATGAATTTTGGAAAAGGCTTTCAAAGTCCTGTTTCACTTCTTCTTGACCATGCCTTACAGACTGATGTACAGTAAATCTGTCGGAAACGCTTTCCAACAGATTTGCAGATGTTAAGTGCAGTCATTCTTGCATCTGTGATAATTTCAGGATCACGATCGGAGGGTTCGTGAAGCCATCCAACAGGCCCATGAGCAGGTAGCATTGAAAGTGCGTCGCAGTCTGGCACCTCACTTGAAACAAATCATGGGACCCTGGCTGGTTGCTCAGTGTGATACGTATGCACCAGCGTCCAGTGCAGCCAAGGCAGCATTCAACAGCGCTTTTCCACCGGCCAAGCAAAGTGAAGCCATAACCTTTTGCAAGGAAGATATCTTGGCTGTAAGTTTCTATTTTAAAATTTAATTCAGGTTTTCGAGTCTGACGGTATATCATGTGTTTGGGGTTGTTAAAGTTCTACCTGTTGAACCCTTTGAATGATGCTGAGTGAATTCTCAGTTGCTGGTATCAGATCCAATGCATGGGAGAAAACCTTTATGAATAGAGCATGAAGATTGCAATAATTCCTCGGGTTTTAAAATTTAATCGAAACATGTATGGTGATGCAGGCATTGTTACCACCAGTAAATCGTCCTGTTACAGAGCATATTAAGCAACCATATGATACATGTATGCATTGCTCGACAATTTGTTAACTCTGGCTGTATTCTAGCACCATAATTGTATAAACCTCTTTACACAACATGGATGTTTCACTGGTTCTTCTTGTTCCTTTATACCTTCTACATCAAATAGTAAGTATGATACGGTATGCTGCCGTAAGACCAACATTTCATTTGGTCTGAGGTCCTAAAGCTGTAGTTTCTTTTAACACATGTAATATAGTCTCTCAAATAAAGATAACCTATAGTCGCAAGCTTTCTGGTTAATGAAGGTTGCGTATGCCTTGAAAGTGAAAGACTGAAACTTTCGCTCAAACTTTCCATCATGAAATTTTCAACCATTCTCTTTCCAAATAAGGAATAAAAACGAGGGGTCACTTTGCAGTTTCAAACTAGAGAAACAAATTATCTAATATTTATTGCTACTCGATTTGAAATTCCAAATGGCCACCATCCCTGTGTTAACTCTATAGGAAAAAATAAACTTTTTGATTTTTAAGAAAACTACAACAGTGGAAATTTTCTTACTTCATCAACTTTAAAATTAGCATCAGGATGAGATCAGGAAGAATTTAAAAAAATCTGAGTCTCCAAATGACTGACCCTGAGGACACATTCTACCTTTAATTTGGTTGCTGAAGACAAGAATTAGTCTGCATTATCTGTCATGTAATTCATCGTGTACAACATTTTTTTCATGCAGCACATTGAAGATAACATCTTTAAGCAGACACCTACAACGCTAAGTGATGCAAAGTAAGTGATATCACAAGCACATGTATTGTCATTATTGTCATCCACCTATAGTCCACTATTCATATTACAAATCACAAACTCTGATTTCCTCTTGTGTTTTAAGGACCAGTAACTGTACCTTTGGATGACTTTTTTCACTGTTTTTGTTTTGCATGCCAATTGTAAGTTTTTGTTCATCTTCCTATAGCAAGTTGAAGCTCTCAAAGTATATTATTATACTTGAATTAAGTACTTCAATTGAAACTGAAACTCAAGGAAATGTTACACTATTCTCTGTGAAAGTCAAGAATAAAAATCAGGAGTCACTTGGCCAGTTTTGGTACCAGACAAAAAAAAATCACTAAACATCTACTGACACTTTAAATTCAAAATGGCTGCCATCCCTGTTTTAACTCTATGGGACAAATCTAAATTCTCAAAAATAAGACATTGAAAATTTCATTTCTCTGCAAGCTTCAAAATTAGTTCATACAAGCAATATATCTGTTCTAGAAGGGCATGCTTCCTTAGGAATATCTCAGATTTGTTTATCACCAAGTTAAAAAATATTGTGTTGTCTAAGTCCCAGCATAAAATCTTTAAAATCTTCTTCTTGATTTCAGGTCCACTCCACCAGAAGAAGTAGAAGCCAAATACAACAGAGTAATGACATCCAGTTTCTTAGCTTTGAGATATTTCTTACTTGTATTGCCAAAACAAGAACATGAATTGCTACAGACGCAGTACACAGGGCTTCTCAGTGAACCAAAGTTTTGGAAGTATGCCAAGAACAAGGCTGCAGCGGTAAGGTCAAGTTAGTTTTCAAAAATTGTACCAGTGATTTTCAACGAAGCTTGATGATCAATTTGTCATCATGCCAGAATTGACAGTGATTTAAAGGTCTCCAGTCTCTACATTTTCAAACCCACTTTTGAAGGCATCAATGGATTTGATATTTTTAAATTTCATAGCCCCTCTGCTATTGTTTGATCTGAACACCCGAACTATCAAAAACTTAATCTCTCAAATCTGGAAAGTCAATGCTAGTTTTGCCTATAAATTAAATATGATCCACATAGCTTATTTTGGGAAATCAGAACCCCCTCCCACCTCAGCCCCCACCCCATCCCTTACCCTCTTAACCACATTTTCACACATATTGATCCAATCAAGCCATTGAAATCAATATAGTTGGATCAAAGGTAGGTAGTAAAGCTCAACTTCAAAGGTCAAAGTCCACAAGGAATTGGACAAAGCATTGATAAATATCAATACAAAGACAATGGGTTTCAGTTCAGCACAACAACTCTGTATGTGAGACAGACACATCATATGCACAATATGAATGATAAGCTTGGACCACCGCTCATTGGAAAGTCACCGACTGATTGATTAGAACCAGCAACGGGCAACTCTGTCTGGACTGACAGTTGAACAGTTGATTTCACTTGATCTACAGTGTACAGTAGCTGTTTTGAGTAACAATTACAGCGGAAGGTTGGAAGATGTTTGCTGAAGCTGACATTGTCTCACACACTTTGTTGTGGCACTGAATTTAAACCCACTTTATTATGCATACTGCGGTACACCAACCTGTTGTGATTTGCATTAGCATATTGCATTACTGTTATTTCACAATAAAAGACCTGGGTACGCTTGTTTCTATTTGCAGATCAGAGGTGCTTTTTATTCAGCAATATCTGCTGTGTGCCAAGCAATTCCCAATGTAGCTGAAAGCTATGCAAATAAGCTATGCCCAGCTGTACTTGGTAACATAGATGATACAGACCCTAGTGTATGTCAACCACTATGGGAAGCTGTGCTCCATGTGGCCTCATCAATAAGTGTAAGTTATTACATTAAAGAATTTTTTTTAGGAATTAAGGATTTTCAAAAGATGAACTACAGTGTTATTCAGTTGTACCAAATTTATTTATATCGAAATATTTGTTTCATAAAGACGTGACATCATTTTTGTTCTGTAATTTGAATGAAAGTGGCAGGTTTAGGTTTTTTTCATCATAACTTGGTAGATGTACTGTTCTCGTAAGCTAGAATAGTGCTTCTGATATTAACAGAGTGTTTAGACTATGAGTCTGTCACTCTCATAGAAATCTTCGTATTGTTTTTCATGACATGAGTGATTTTGCATAGTGATGGACAGACACAAATAAAATTCCAGCCATGATTCTTCAAACTGACTCTCACTCACTGGTTCCTTTACGTTTTTTTTTCTATCAGGACTGCTGGAAGCATGTGAATGCAAGGAAAGCATTTCTGCCAAAACTCTGGTCTTTATTCCGTCAAGCTGGGAATGGTTCTGCCACGGTAATCTATCCAAACTTGCTGCCACTTCTCAGTAAAATACCAAGTGATGTCATCGGACAGGGTGTCGGGTTTTATAATGAATTCTTTGGAAATATGAAACTAGGGTAAGTCCTGTCATAAACATAGAAATTCTTGATTAGCTTTGTTGTGACACAGTCCTTCTATGTGATGAGGAACCGTGGTTGTAATAATTGTCATTGTTTGTAAGTGTTCCTGTGATGTAAAAGCAGACAAGTCACCCACCCTAGCTTGCTGTAGATACAGATAGGTCACCCTAGTTTGCTGAAAAGAGAAAAGGACATCATGCATGTAATAAGAACATGCTTCCTAATTATCATGATAAAAACAAATACACCCAAAGGTTGCTATATGAGTTTCATTTGAAAGATAAACCTAGTATTATTGCTGCATAAAGGATGAAAAATCTGTAAAATACTGGACTTTGACCATGATGTTAACCTTGGTAAGGTACTTTAATAAATTATATGTATACAAGTGTCACACCTCAATAGATAATAAAATTATAAAATAATAAATAAAATAGTCAACAAATAATAGATATGCATAGATGTTTGAACCACTGTTTAAGAATTTGAGGCTGCATTAATAGATTACTGCATGTGAATATTATCTATTTTTTTTAGTTCCAAAAGGTGAAAAAGATGGTTGTTAGTCAATTAAGGGAAATTGTGTTTTATTGTGATCACTGCCAAATAAAAGAGTCTGTTTTTTTAACTCAGATTGAGCACAGACCGTGTTGAGAATAGCAGTAGTGAATGTTCTGCAGTGGTTAATGCGTTCATGGAGTGTCTGCGATACTCACTGCAACAGAATCTACAAAGCACAGATGAGAATCAAGCCATTCAAGATCATCTCATACTAGACCAGGTACTTGTCAATTTCACAAAAAATTGCTATTCACATATTGAATATTCACAGACTGAAACCTACAAATAGAAATCTACCTAATGTAAAATATGTGTGAGTGTGGACATCTATGAACTATACCACTGACACACTGACACCTTCACAAAATACCTACATTTGCCAAATGAACTCTATCTGAACTTAAAGCTCCATAAGCTGTATCTTTTGGCTATTTTTCCAGAACTTTTGTGAACAGTAAACAATGATCACTACACACATACATGCTGTGTTGACGAAAAGAATACTCGAAATGTCAGCATGACAAACAGATTAGGGTCAGACACGGTAGTTTATATACAGAAGCAGAATACTGTAAAAGTTGCCACAAGTTACAGCTTATGTCCCTACTTAAAGCTACATAACTTGAATTATGAATAGTAGCGTCTGTGTCCCAACTCATGAATTTAGAAGATTTCTTTTACCCTAATTATACCTTCCTTGAAGGCAGTACCAATCAGGGCAGTTATGACATTGATAGGTGTTAACGTATATTGCCTAGTACTTGAAATATTGAAACTGAATGAAAATTTTATATACATCAGCAACCTGGTATCACTCTTTAGTTTTCCTCTCATCGACAATTTACCTGTTTTAAGAGGTTGTAATAAAGTTTGTATAGCTCCTGCATAATTTGTGGTTTCCATGTGTCTCATGTTCATGAGAAGTGGATTTTATGTACAGGTGAAAAGTCAAGCGTATGGCTATCTTTAATTATGTAAATGTATATGTATGTATGTTAACTATGTTTCTACTCACTGAAGGAAGTTTTTGTATTTAATTTCTCACATCAACAGCTACTGCCTGTACTGGAATCATCAATCACAGAAGAAAAATCTCAGCTGTCATCATCTCCATTGTTTGCCCAAGTCTCAAGTCTTCTAAACCACCTGGACAAAAACCAACAAGCTGAAAATTCAAACAGTGAGACATACCGCAGGGTTTTTGATCAGTTCTGGAAAAATTTCTCGCCAGTCTGTGTGAATGTTGTAGGAACTGCCGAAAGTGATTCGTTACTTGAGAATGTGGCACATTTCTTGGAGTTTGTGAAGTCACCCCATACCAGTCGGAAGAATGTCACCAAAAAACGAACAAAGGTAAAATTTTCAGATGGGCCACCAGTCAGCAGTGGTGCCAGAAGCAAAGTGGATCCCATTGAAGTTCCTGAGGTAATTGAGACATCTGCAACAGCGCCCTCACAGCCAGAACCTCAGCCTATTAAAGATGGACCCTTACTGCAGCTGGTGTGCCAATTGGCAAAAAATTCCCATCAAATGATCCAAGAAAACCATTCAGTCAAGCAACAAAAATTTCTGGCCAAACTCATAAAGGAGTTTGCCTCTCCAATGTTATTCAAGGAACTTATGGAAGACAGTACTTCAAACACAGTGGATGCCGACAACAGTGAAGATGCAGACAGAGATTCTCAGGCAGAACCCACACTGAGATTTTTCCACAGCATTTTGCTACCATGGATGAGACAGACAGAAAACAAGGAAACAGACAATTTGTCAGTGGAGTGCCTGGTAGACATGGTGCTTGCAGTGGTACAATCGTCTTCTGATGACTCCAAGAAACTAACAATACTGAACCAATGCTTAGAGATGTGTGACAACACGCTGGTACTGTGTGACCTTGTGAAAAAGGTAATTGTTGAAAAGAAACCATTTTGCTTTTGAAAACTGATCACAAAATAATGCACTGAACTGTTGATAATATATCATACTTTTTTACAGGGTAGATGACAAATGACTATACTGGGGTAATGTCAAAAACATTGAGCTGCTTTATAATTATAAAGATATTTCTTTTGTAATGTGTGCATGTCTGTATTTTCCAATCTGATAGGCAATTGCTTGTCCAAATGATGTGGCCATTATGCAGTGGCTGAAAGGTTCTGGATTTGGAAACAAACTGGTCAAAGTTGCCGAGCAACTGTGTCATGACAGCCTGACCTCTGATTCCTGTGAGTCAACCAATGAGAGCAGCTGGATGCTAATTAGCCTTGGTCTGTCAACCAATGGGAAATTGGGTAGGTGTTGCCATGATTATTATATACATGAAAGGGATGACAGTGATTTGTATTCCTTCCCTAAAATGAATTTTCAATCGATATGAACTTGCTCAAAAGTATGAGGAATTGAGAAAGTATTTGCTGACATACATAAGTGTAAGTAAGAAAGGTTTCAAACATATCATTTTATTACGGCTGGCTGAAATTTCAATAGAAACTGGTTATTTTGTTTATAACTTTTTGATCCTGTTTACAGAGCCAGTGATTGCATCACAGTACATGGAGCAGATATTGAATAGATTTCACCAGTCATTACCAAGGTCAAGGTCAGAGATGTCAGGAAACGGACAGCAGTTACAGAGATGCATCAGTTTCATCTGTGATATCACTTGCAATTTCTTCACTGCTGTACAGGTACGTAAGATCATGACCCCTGTCAACCCAAGACCATAGTTCAATGTCATTGCTGTGATTGTTTGATGGAACCAGTATTCATAAAAAAGGGGTGCAGAAATGGGATAAATTTAATTGATATTGTCATGGACAATATTTAGCTCCCATCTTACCATAATATATATATATCCAATTTTGGTTCAAACAGTATTTTTGTGTAATTTTGTGCTGTGTATCCATGTTTATGTTTGGTTCAATGTTTTCTCATTATTTTTTGTCCTATGGACAGATTGCATCCAGTCTGAAATAAAGTGAACAATGATAATGATTCAAAATGTTTAAATTAAGCATTGTGAATCAAGTCTTAATATTCACCATGATAACACAGGCGAGAGTTGGGAAAGTGCATCTCAAAATGACATTTCACCAGCCACTTATCATGTACACAACATAGGTCATCCACGTTGACCATGTTGGTCAATGATCAGTTCAGATCGTTCTCTGGTGAAGTTGGACCAGCATGGAGCATTTATTGCAGTATGACATCAGTAGACATTATCACAGCAACATTTCTGCACTAAAGTATGGTCGATACATGATGTCAGTTTCTACTGAAGCTGTGTGAATAGATAGAATTCCTTCATAACATTTATTTAGCCTGTTTTTTCCTTCTCTTCAGGGTTGTTTTATGATCAAAGCATCTGAAGAACTGCTCTTTACTCTGTTCCAACTCAATTGCACAGAGAGCTACAATCTATCTGGTAAGGCCGTGTCAATGTTTAATGACCAGTACCTATAACTTGTGATGATTTTTTCACTTTTTTTATTTCTAATGTCAACTACAATCTCTTGTTCTACTCCCTAAAGCATGTTGAAACACCCACTGTTTAGCATATCACACACTGTCTACATGTGTAAAATGCAATTCTACATTCTAGTCTAGACCAGAATTCATGTGTCAACAATGTCAATGCAGTCTGCACATGTACAGGTTGAGTTGACAAGCTAAATTTTATCTCAGCATGGTTTGGAGAGTAGAACAAGAAACTCTAGTGAACAGTAAAACCAAACACAGTAAAAAAATCATCAAAAGTTACAACTTTTGGCCCTTAAACTGCTACAGTGATGTCATTTTAACATATTAAGTGTGCTTTCTCAATCACTCTGATACATCACTGACTCAGAGAATGCTCTCTCTGACACAAGAAAATTGTTCATACTACATGTACATTGTACACTAGCTAGTGGTATTGGCCTTACCTGAGAGAATTTCATGAATTTTTTAAATCGATAATTCAGAAATTTTGAAAGAGGGTAACAATGCTGGCTGGTGTTACAGACTCAACGGTAGTTTTCATCTGTAACAAGTCATTTGTACTATTCTTTTTTTTTCAGATTCTGTGATAGCAAGGTTGAAGCAAACCTGGCATGCTGGTACAAGGTCTCTGATCACACAGAGAGGAGGTTATCTAAATGAAGATGGATTTCTTTACAAGGCAGCTGTATGGATCAAACAATCAGCATTGTTGGTTTCTGCACCAATCAGGTACATTTTCTGTTAAAAAAAAATCAGCTTTAAGACTCATATCTTGCAAGCTTTCTGTAAAGATAGAATGCAGCCAGTGTCAACTGTATACTTCAAGATGAATGTGACTGTTGTAGTCTGAAGAAATGATGTATTTTTATGGTACAATGTACCTGAGGACAGATAATCAGACTCTCAAATTATTGGTCTGCTACTCTTTTGGGCTCATTTTAACCCTTTCACCCCCAGTTCCCTGTATACAGGTCCAACTTTACCATAGGAAACATGGATTTGGACAAACCATGGTGGTGAAAGGGTTAAAGCTTAGGGAATAATTAAGTTTCCAATGGCTATTTTTGTGATAATCCAATATTTTGTTTTTCCCATAGAGTTAACACAGAAATGGCAGCCATTTGGAATTCCAAAAGTCAGTATATCTTTGGGCAATTCAGTCCTGTAGCACACAATTTTGTACAGTGAGCCCTGATGTTTTGTCTTGGTTTTCAAAAGAGATTTGTTTACAGTTTCCTTATTGAAAGTTTGAGGAAAGGTGCTAAGTTTTTCAAATTCAAGGCACATTACAGTTGCTTATTTAACATTGTGTAACTTTTCCTTTTCAGTGTGAAGAGCCTAGCAGAATCAGCCATTGAACTGTGTGAGATTGTTGCAAGTTGTCTTCCAGCTGATGAAGATGATGAGGATGATCACAGCGATGGAAATAACAGCACCGTCCAGTCCCTGCTAGAATTGATGTTACCAAGCACTAATGACTGGCAGTTACACAAGACGCAGCTACCAAGCTATGTAAGCATCATGAGTGTTATGGAATCAGTATTTTCTCCGGAACTGAGATTTCATGGAATCTTTTCCTGGTGCTGTCTATCATTTGTAGTGCATACAGCCTCACATGTAATCCTGGCAATTTACTCAGAGGTGTTTAAACAAATTTGTTCTTAGAAATTTAATCAGAAGGGGCTAAAATCCATTTGTAGCTGCCAGCAACCAAGGTTAATTTGAGTTGAGAGATGTTCCGTAAAGGTTCAAAGAAATTACCTTTGAGTGACCTAGATTTTTGATTGAAAAAACATACAAAAAACTCTTTTTCCAACACTGAAATACACATCTATCTTCTGTTTCACAGTGGAAATCCAGTGTTGCCATGAAGAGGGTAATGACGTTTTCTGACATCCCAGAATCCTCTCCTGCAAGCTGTACCTCAACACCGAGACACGCCCTACTCAGCATATTTGTGTCAACCATTCTGAGCAAATGTTGCCATGATAACAAGACGGAAGATATCAACCAGGCAGGGGATTTTGATGAAGAAGTTTTGACTGAGATTGCATCTCAAATAGACACGAGTAAATCTCCATTCAACATCGATATTGGTGATTTCTCTAGTGATGTCATGGAGTGTGTGTATGGGCTGACATGGTGCAGGGCAGTGCTTGGTTCCTGTTGTGATGACAACATGGTAAGATACAGTTATGGTCAGTGTGCCCTCTAAGCCAATATGGCGCTCCAGGATGCAAACAAATTTGCTGTGACACAAACAAAATTTTTAGTTAACAAGTAAAAGTATAGGACTGACATAAAAAAATTTTATTATTCCGCAAATTTGTGCAAAGTTTCCAGAAATCCATGTTTGTTAAAGGGCACGTTGCTTATGTTCAATGAAAGATAGGCTTTTAATGTTTTAGATTGCATTCTGAATAAGTTACACTCCTCACACCTTTTGGAATATAACCTGCAGGAAAAACTGCTCTTTTACGGCACACTGATACATTTCAGGTAACAACATTTTTTGTGATATTTTGTAAATATTTTATTGTATGATAACTCTCATAATTTAAAACTGTGTTTCAGGATCTGAAAGGAGTGTCTGCAAACCTTCAAGAAATTGTTGAGACTTTTGAGATGCTGAATGCAAACTTTACAAAGTTGTTGTCAAAGTTTAAACCAGGTCATTGGGAGATAATGATGTCATCAGTAGTTCAAAGGTGATAATTGATTTTCACAAAGTTACAGTCAGCCCATCTTTCTTTTTTCGCCTGCTTCTTGGGTGAACTTTGACCCTTGAAACCAAAAAAGTTTCATTTTCAAATCTCATGCTTTTCTCATGTCATAGAAATACTGTAGTTTATGCAACTCATATTTATTTTGACTTGAAGATACAATTGATTGAGGGTAATCGTACAATAGACTATATTGTAGATCTATGTTGATCAGAAAAGACTTCATTTTTGTAGGAGAGTATGATCGACATTTTACAAATTTGTACAGCATCGTGTTCAATATAGCTATCATCTCTCTTATGATGTGTCTCATGTTTTGTACATGTTATCAGCTATCAAAAGACACTGTCTTATACCAGGCTTACAAACTTCTCAACTTGATGTTTTAGTCAGGAATATTTTTGTTCAGGTTGTTAAGTTCTATTTTTCACGTCTTTTTTCAGGTCTCTGGAATTCGGCAATCTTTGGTCTCTTTCTACCGGCTACCTGTTGTCAGAGATTGAGAAATCAGAAATAAAGTTAGATCAAGATATCATACAGATGGCTGGATCACTTGACAGGTAAAGTACAGTTATTTGCCCAGTCAGGTTCCAGTGTTTTCAATACGAGTGATTGGTTTTCACATAAGAAAGGGTGTTTTTGTGTTTAATGTGCCGAGAAGGGTGTGTAGATTGTCAGTCCAGATGCGTAAAATCTAAAGATAGAATAATTAATGACTCTGCAAATTTGCAAATATTCGTCACCTACTGACACTTTGACTGGGGTCTTCTCCAGCCAGTGTCTTGCTCCTCAGAAAATCCCTACACAGTATATACATAGCATTGTGATGTTCATATTTTTGTACCTCAAGCGTAGACTGTCCAAAATCTACTGGCATATTAAAGAGCAATGGCTTCTTATGGGAGTTTTCCATATTAAACTCTCTTTCGTGGTTGGATGAATGATACTAACCGCATTTCCAAGTGTGGAGGTCTGGATGAAATACATTGTATTTAAAATCAATACGGCAGAAGACAGATGAATTTTACTTGTTTACTTGTTTGACCATAAAATTTCACTAATTTGATAAAGTAACAAACATGTAGAAGAGATATGAATAGACAAGTAACGACTGATAACCATAGAAACACAGGAGAGAAGAAAGACACCATTCATGAACAACACAGATATGTAAAATTAAATTTAGATTTATCAAACCTTTCAATCAGGTGTGTTTCTATTCTAACAAAACTGGTATGATCAGATGTAGTTTAGCATACAGTGGCATGTCACAGTGCCCTTCTGTAAATTGCACCAAATGTCAGCTTTGCAGTGATCATCTACCAGGTACAAAACTTTACAATGAACACTTTTTCAATGATTTAAAGTTTGATGACTAACTTACAACATCAATGCTTACAGATTTGCTGTACTTGATGAGGGCAGTCTTCACACACTGCAGTGCATTATACCATATCTGGACTCAGAGTATGTACTGCAGCTAACTGAAATCAATACAGCTGGGTTAATTACCGCAACTCCAGAAAACATCAGTACATTGACAGGTTAGTGTGTATAGAGCTGAAATTCAATTTACAAAAAACCATTCATACAACTACCATAAAGTTCACCATATTTCTGTGACGTGGCTGTGCTCAGTATCTGAATATTGCAATCTGTTAAAGTGACCTATAGTTTTGATTGAACATTGGAAAATTTTAGTTAACTTATGGAATAACAAACAAGGTGTTCTGATAAAAGCTGTGGTTGAACCAGTCAAATATTGATGATGATAATAATCTATAAGTTGTATGTGATATTTGTACAGAGAAACCCACAGGCATCTAAGAACCTATTTATGCAATCTACTGTACTGCTTATAGTATTGTTGAAAGGAATACTTCAACACGGTAACCATTTCAGAGCATTACTGTCATGTTATGCTCCTGTGTAGTATTAATTAATCACATTCACCTTTAAAAGTGGTTCTTGTAACAACTATAAACTTACCTTTTACTCATACCACCCTGACAGGTAGCCCAGCCCCTCTCTAAACCCCAGGGCTGGACCAAAAGTTTGACAATTATTATGATATCTCCTGCAGTATCTAATACATATTCATATTCCATGATTTATTCCAGGAGGTTTTGGCGCATTGTCTGTCTTGAATCAATGCTTTGCCAGTAGTGCTGGAACATCACATCTACTATCCAGCATTCTTGATCTGCTGAGTTCACTGAGAGAAGAGCAACTCTACCTGTTCTCATGGTGAGAACTCCTTCAACAATCTGACATTTTATTCTTCAGTGGAGCCCTATCAAACTTTTCCTTTTCTTATTAATGATTTTTGATAATGTTTATCAAAATTTGAAATCAATTGCAATATCTATGAGGTCACCATTTTATTCATATACAAGTGTCAACACATTTTCTCATACATGTAGTCCAAGGTTCTTTACTGTCTGTACCTTTCACGACATCAACTCCAAAGTGTGATATACAGTATACTCTGATGTTCTGTGTCATTTTAGACAACTGGCCTATAGTGTTCAGGTACTTTATAAATAGACATTTATGCAGAAAGAAATATCTTGAACGTGCAATGATGATGTGAAGATTATGGACAATATGTAAAATATTATTCAAATTGTATTCTATTTTAAACCTTGTGCACATTTGACTCAGTTTGAACATTCAGAACTTTTGAATCCATTCACTAATTGAATCATACACTTACATGTAACAACAGGTAGTGGCCAACCTAGAGAAGTGAACACACACTGGTATTATACAGTAACATTATAAGATATACATTAATGAAATAATCTTGGCTGTTTTCTTTTTCTTCCACAGTGATGTGAATGATGGAGCTGCCAGCAAGGTTATTTTCAACATTGAGGTGATCCAGCTGATGATAAACTGTGTACAAAGACAGCCAAGCCTGATTGTCACCACTCACTGGGACTTTGTTATGTGCAGTATTGTCTCCTGGATACAGGTGTGTTGCAATTTGTCTTCTATGCATATAAGCTTTTGCGTACAAATTAGCAAAGATGGCGGACTACATACATCATCTTTCAGTGCATATTCTGCTGTACTCAAGGTTAAGTGAAGGTTAAGATGCAAGTCATTTCATTTCTTCATTCTGCATAAATTTGCACAAAGTTGATGAAAGAATTCTTTATTTCTTCTACATTGATGTCTAATTCCGCAAAATTTGTACAAAGGTTGAGCAGTTTTTTTACAGCAGCTCGATCAAATAAAGGCACAAAAGTCATTGTTGGCTACTGCTACCAGGCAACAGTTGCTAAGTGACAAAATAAGTTGACTTGAAAAGGGTGAAGTAAACTTGTGCACTATATTTCTTAGAATACTAGACTGTATTATTACTGATACATACAGTACTCGTCCTTTGAATCCCCGAATTTACAGTTTTTATTGTCTTGATACTCTGTTAGTACAAATGTATCAGTTCAGACATGTTATTTTGCTGTGCAACAATGTTATTCAACTTTGCATTAAAGACTAAAGAGTACCCTATATAATTCCATCAATGCATTCTCTTTCATCAACAGAGCTGTTGTGAGAGCTTAGGGAGGTCATCATCAATTGTAACTCAAGTCTTTTGCTGTGTGACGTTTGACCTTTTAGAGGTCATCGCCGATTACATCATCAGTGATGCAAGCATTGTATCAACCAATCAGAGGATGGAATGGGATGAGTTTTTCAGTGACAGTGCGTACACCGCCATGTTTCCAATTTTCACTGAAATTGCAGGTGAGAAATTCTTGAATGACTTGTTTTCACTCATCAGTGAAATGGTTCTTTGCAATAATCAATGATGTGAGGATGAAATTGGGAAGAGACTTGACAAGATTTCTTACTTATTGCAAGCCATGAGCAAGATAGTTAACTTATAAATTGTGTAGAGTAAAATAATGCCGTAATTATTTTAACAAGCCTTGCTGCTTTTTATTGGTTTTACTTTAACTTTGCTGCTGGGCTACTCACAGAAAAGTTGATACCTTTCTTAAAATGTAAAACTTTACTATAGAGACTGTAGAGTTGTGTCAGAATTTTGTTGTGAAATTAAAAATTATTGCCTTTCATGTACATGTATGTCTTGGTATGGAAGCAGTGAAATGTATGTTGTCTCTTGTGGTAATAATTTTTTTGCAAAAACTTCACCTGTCTGCATGGTGAAGGAAATATCATGTCTTCTGTATCTTCCCTTTCAGCAGGAAGTTAGACAATGCCAATGAATTTGCTCATGAACTTTCTGACACTACCAGTGCATGTAGAATCTTTTATCACACAGTCCATGTTGATATTAATCTGTAACATGTATTTTGTAAAAATATTCCTTCCAGGAGTATCTAAAAGGCAACCCATCTGAATATTTCTGTGTAACTTTATTTTCCCTGAAGGAGATGCAACAAACAAGAATAAGCAAAAGATTGAAGATTACTTGTTGCGGTCACTTTGCAAAGCTGTGGTGGGAATCTCAGCAGAGCAGATGAAATCGTCCAAGATAACCATCAAGCTGAGAGCAGACTGTCCAACACAGCTACCTGACAACGTACAGTCTCTATTGAATCATCTGTGTCCAATGTTGATGACTCAGAACAAAGCAACACAGCTAGCAGCATATCAACTGCTGCTCAAGTAAGTCAGCTTTCATCACTGTTATCCCGCCACCCCTGGCAACCACCATGCAAGTCAAACCTGCACATAAACAATCGGTTTGCCAGTCAAAGATTGAAGAAGGTGGAGCCATTGTCACACCATTTACCACTTTGGTAATATATGCATTGTAAAACCAAAACTGTTATATACTTATTTATTTAAACTGACATTCAAAATAGGCATTCACAGGGATATGTAAAAGTCAGTGACAGAATTACTCAAAATTTCTTTTTGAGTCTTCCCTGGATACAATGTAAGAGTCTTCAAAATCAATTAAAAAATGGACATCATTTGCTGAATTAATTTTCTGAACATTCATGCCAAGAGCTGAAACACATCACTGTTTAGACAATTAACGCATCACTGTTCTTCTCAAATTCATAATTTTGCAATTAATCACAATGCCCAGTCATTCTTACCTCACAGCCATGTATAATTTGCTAACAATGAATGCCAAGCGTTACTTCTAAGGGTTGCTGATCATTGTATCAAATTAAGTTCAGCTATGTTTCAAATGAAAATAATAAGATCTGAAACTGTTTACCAACACTTACAGATTGATGTCAGAGTTACCAAAGTACGATGAGGTGAAGGTCAAGGAAGATGAAGACAAAGAAGAAAGTACTTTGTGAGTATTGCCGAGCATCAAGTAAAGGTGTTGAGAATAGGCATAAGAACTGAATGGTACTGGTATGAGTACTACAAAAATATGCAGAGCACAGAGTTCCTGCATGTAGAATTCAGAATATACAAATTCCTGTATCTTGTATGTTTAATCAAGAACTTCTAGTACTGACATTTATTACTGCTTGAAGTAAGATTATAAGATTATTCTTTTATGCAAGTTGAATCGATGCATTATTGTTTGAAATATGCAAAGCAATACTACCGTCAGCACTGAAACATTTTCTGTATAATTCTTCTCATAAGATCTTATAAGATACTTATATGACTCTAATGAGCAGATTTTGCATGGGATGGAAGAGGATATCTTCAAAAACACTAGTTGCCCTTATCGATCACAACTAACATATCAGACAATTCTGGTGATACCAGATTCTTGAAATCCATTTTCGAGCTAAGTTAGGGTAGGGTTTTATGCATGGATGTAAAGTATTTTTAACAGTACCCTAAAAACTTGGGTGAATTTTATATTCAAGCATGGTATTATCCTCAAATAATAAGTATTTTTGGTCCAATGCAAGCTACTTATAAGACCCACCCAAACATAAACAGTGAATATTCATAGATTGGGATAATTTTAAGAATTTTTCTTTGTATCTTCACAGGCGACCTCCATCCTCCCTGATGGATGTCTATAACTTGACCTCTGCATACATGGATGGTATCTTGTCTGGCATCAGAGTGGGTGAGAGTGTCATCATTGAGGGCTACAGTGATGCTTACCACTACTCATTAGCATATTTGTTGTCATGGAAACTGCTGCTTGCATTCTTCAAAGGTGCAAGTGCTGAGGTGAGTACTAATATTGGTGTATTGACCTTATCATTGTTGTTTTCTTACCCTCATGATTGGCAACCTGAAAAATTATTACTTTGCATACAGCACAGCATTGATTATTGCAACAATAATATAATTTTGTATCTCCAGACAAAATGTTTATCTGTGAAAACAATGCTCATGATGGGCATACGTTGGTTTCTATTTTCATTTTATATGCTCTGACTTTGGAGAGAATACATAATTGTTCATTGATTCACATTCTGTCTCATCCTAGATGAGAGCTGGATATGCTGCACATTTCCGGAAGCACAAAATGGTGGACACACTCCTGGACAACTTATTCCGGTTGATGCCCAAAGCTCCGCTCATAGCTGATAAGAGTTCTTCATCAAAGAATATGTTTAGCGTTCAAGTGAATCTTAAAAACCAAGGTGAGTTCAGGAGTTCAGTGACTAGGCATTGGCAGTTTCGTCATCTCTTCTGAAACTGCAACTCTGCACTTCACCCACCCTTTGCATAGTGTGTTTCAATGTAGGGAAGTGTCTAACTACCCAGGGGATCACATTTTGTTTTGAAAGAAACAGTTGTAGACCCACAGGTTGGTGGATGTTGATAGTATGCAGGCCTTTATAGTCATCTTACCATCCCACTTTGTCTTGAAATATATCTTTGAAAGCAACAAAAACAAAACTGAAAAATATATTAGTTTGTGTTCCTTAAAGAATTTCATAAGGTATTATTCTCTGTAAATTTCTGGAAGGCGGCAAGTCAATAGCCCTCCTCCAGAACAAAGTGGCACACTGACTTCTGCAGTGTTCTATGGAAAATAGACAAAGTTGTATTGTAGTGGTATAAACAAATGCAGTGGATAAATGTATACACAGGAATATCCACACACATCTATGTACATTTCTGCATGTGATTTTTGCACCTTGGTCCATTGGAATTTCAGGATTTAGGTATAGAGAATTTACCTAATGAAATATCTAGACCATTGTGAACCTGAATAGTGCTTCACCAGCATATAGATAGCCAGAACACTGTGATCACAAGCTAAGTGTTCTTTTCAGTAAAATGGGAAGTAAAGGTCTCCACTAAAATATGAATATCTTTTCTTGTATGACTAAATCTTAAAGTTCAAAAATTCACAAGAACTATCTTGTATTTATTCATTCCTACCTTATCACACTTTTACCTGTAGGTGATATTCAGTCACCTTCGGAAATCCGTCACCTATGTTGCTCTGTCTACTACAGTACATTAGAGGATGTACCAGCTATGGTTAGACAGTGGTGGGCTGAACAAGATAAACGAGTTGCCTCGTATGTTGATACGTAAGTGCAAAAATAATAGCTTTCTTGAAGTTCACTGTTCACTGTTGCCACACATAATTCAATCAAAGTTTAGAATAATATTTTTTAAAAGAGTTTCATTTTGAGGACAAGAAAAAGAGCTTTTTGAGTATCAACCAACAGATGTGCAACTACTGTCTCTGTCTTACAGCACGATTCTGATAAAATATATTTGAAAATTCACAGAAAACTACAGTTATTTGTATCAGCTTCTCTTCATGCAAGAAAAGTTGAAGGATCTAAATATGATAGTAAAAAAATAAATGGTGGTTAACTGCCACAAATTTTATTGCTTATTCAACCACAGTAATTAACATCTTGAGTGAAATTACGACGCATTATTTTACCAAATACCATTCAACCCCTACTCCTTGACCCTCACCATCAGCTGAAGATGTCATATAATAGGCATTGTGTTCATGAATAATGATCAAGTTTGTCCTCTCTAAGTTACATACAGTACACTAACTATTGTAAGTTCATCATGTTTGTACCACCATTCAACAAATCGATGCAACAACTTTAAAGTTAGGGCTCTGAAATATTTATATCTGAATGTCAAATTTCAGCTTTACAACCAAGTACGTCAGCCCACTTCTGTGTTCGCAAGAAATTCAATCAGTTCAACACACCCAACACAACATGGAGAACATGTCAGTGAAAGGTCGACCTATAACGAGAGAGGTCATTGCTACTTACACCATGGAACTTTCCGAGGAGGTTTCCGTGGAATTGGTGATACAGCTGCCACAGAACCATCCTCTGGGAATTGTTACAGTTGGCAGTGGAAAGAAAATTGGCGTCAAGGCAGCACAATGGAGGAACTGGATGTTACAGTTGACAACTTTCTTAGTTCACCAGGTGAGGAGAAATAAAGTTGCCAAGAAGTAAACTTTTCAACAACGTTTGCATGCTTTTGCAGATAATGTTCCATAGTATTGGCAATACTTTACAATATTGGAAATGGGTTTTGAAAGGGTCCAAATGCTAAGAATGTTTTCTTAATCATAATTACCAGCATTTATAAGTCATCAATGGCCACTTGCAGTTTGTTAGCTGTCTCAAAGATATAGTTACAAGCCAATCCTTACATGTAAGAATCCAAAAAAAATGGGTACACCTACTGTATAGCAGCCACCTTTCCCTGATATAACCATGAATAAGTAAGTCTAGAAGTGTTAGGTCAAGATCAGCAAAGTTTTCACTTGGACTAGAGACTTTGCCATTCCACTGGTCCAATGGATCAGTGATTAGCACCCTCTGATTACCATGCAGGATCTCCTCTGTCATGTAAATACTGATAGATACACTTGTTTCATAAAGAATGCATGCAGGAACTAGCAAACTAGACTGTAGGATTAGCAAACAAGACTGCAGGACAAGCAAACTAGAATACAGGATTAGCAAACTAGACTGCAGGACTTCAACTGATATCGCAAATACTGCACGAGTAAATTTGCACTATGTTGCATGACACTTCCAACTACGGAGAAATTTACACCTTACTTCACTGAAAATAAAATACACTGAGTTATGCGCTTTGTTTTTATCAAACACCAAGGGCAAATATAATGATGTGTAGCAATATTGATTGTGTTTTGGAAAATGTTGCCCTGGGTACGGCAAAAGTGTACAAGATTTGAAATTACAAAATCCCCATCTCTATGCTTTTCAGAATGGTTCTATACTTGATGGACTGATGCTATGGAAACGGAACGTTGACAAACGCTTTGAGGGTCTTGAGGAGTGCATGATATGTTTCTCTGTGATCCATGGAAGTAATTGTTCCTTGCCAAGACTGACATGTCGGACTTGTAAGAAGAAATTCCATTCAGAGTGCCTGGTAAGTCCACTGCTCCTGCACTCTGTTATTAGAAATTTAACCTCTATCATACAGACAACACCATATCAAACATTCTGTTATTAAGGTAGTATGTGCCTCGAAAGTGAAAGATTTTAACTTTGCTCAAACTTTCCCTGAATGAAACTTCGCATCCTTCTCTTACCAAATCAACAATAAAAATCGGGGGTCACTGTGCAAAGTTTGGAGCTAGCAAAACAAATTAGCCAACATTTTGAGATATTTGAAATTCAAAATGGCCGACATTCCTGTGTTAACACTATGGGGGAAAATTAAATTTTGTATTTTTTAAAAACTAAGCCAGTAAAAGTCTATCTTTCTCCAAGAGCTTTAAAGTGAAACCCTCAAGTGGTATATCAGAAAAGAAATGTAAAAGTTTGAGAGTCCATCTATCTGTCCCCAACGCGCATTCTACTTTAAGAATTAAATCGGTAATTTTGATTTGAGAAACCACGATATATTAGATTTATCTATAAAAGTGCACTTAATTTTTTGTTTGAATTATGGAACAGAGTCGTCACTTTCATAAAGGTAAAACTAGAGACGACAGTGTTCCCTAACCAGGTCCACTATTTACCATTAAGTTACAACTTTAAGTGACATAAGTGATGATGGATATTCGAACACGTGTGTTGCGAACAAATTCATCGTACTGTACTGGTTTCTTTTAGTGAAAGTTTGGCAGTGTGAAAATCCAATAACGTAATTACATTTTGAACTTCTCTCAAACACAGTGAGTCCCAAAAATAGGCTGTTAGAAGTTTAAACTGCTGATATACGTCATGAAATAACAAACATTCAAAACAAAATCTGAATGGGTATTCAGTATCTAGCATATACAGAGTTTCCAAGCCATAACTGAAGCATGTAGTCAGTGCAAATGATCAAAATAGAGCTGAATTTTCTGTGTCTAGATTTGATTAGTTTAGTTTGCTGTGCACGTGTTTTATATACTCATGGTCCCTGAGAGAGATTTTGGTTGCATAAGGTATACATGTAAGGTTGAAGGACAAACACCAACCGGTGACAATCAAGGAATTATCAATCAGAAGCAGTGTAAAACCCTGCAACGTATATGTACCAGTGCAAGATTTTAAAAATTTAAATATTTTGAAATTAACCTACAGTCATAATTTTGTCAGTATTTATTACAGTCACAAAAAACACATTATACAAATTATATAAAAAAAATTGCCTTTCATCATCGAAATGTACAAGATGGAAATTAGTAAAAATGTGAACTCTGTTCTATATGCACAATTTTATCATTTTGTAAAATGCATAGTCTTTTTTAAACTAATTGAAATCTGTCAAAACTTTTTATCAGGATAATTTTGCACAAAAACAGGAAATTCACTCTTTTTCAAGCTTGTTCTTTCAGCTGTTCATCAGAGAATTTTAACTAGAGACCTTTCAGCACTGTCCCTGGAATTACGTAAGATACTGGAAGGACAAGGTTTTCATTCTGAATATCAAACAATACAACTCTTTGAATTGTAGCAATGTCTTCACTGGTACTTATTCACCGACAGGCAGTTAGATTTTTGTCCCCAGAACCTCATCGTAACGAAAACTTTCAACCTTGGTGTTCAGTACAAGTAATACAAACGTTTTAGTGACCGTTACATACAATGCAAGTGTTTACACACACTGTAACATTGTGTTACACAACAGTCTTTAATGCTGAATTTTTCCACTTTTTTACAGTACAAGTGGTTCAGTACCAGCAACCAATCAACCTGTCCAATGTGTAGAAACCTGTTTTGATTTGTGGACACAAGTTCCATCAAACCAGGAAGTCCATGAGAAATATCGGAATGTAAAAAGTATACATGAATGGGGATAGTCTCATGCTGCTGCCCTCTGGAAAAGTAATCCAAATATTAAAACTCTGTATCATCAAGCTAACATGCGGTCTAAAGAGAGTACGCCATTGTTTTTAATATCTGAAAATGTGTACAGTGGCAAGCTTATAACAAGTCTGACAATGAATTTTTAGGACTGCTTTTTTTTTTAAGATCGGATAATATGAAAGCAGAAATATTCAAAAGTGTGTATTAGTAATTATGTTTTTACAAATTTTGTCAGGAAAGCTGTTTGAAAAGTTAAGTTATCAATGCTGCACAAAACTTTGCTGCACACTGGGGGGCATGGGATGTATATATGTGGTTATTTACTTGCAAACAGATTTTCCCGGAGAAAATTGTGAAATAGATGCTGGTGATGAAGCTACAATAATAACTTCATGAAAGACTATTATTGGGGCACCATCTACTTTACTGACATAATTCCATGCGTTGAACACATCACCTGCAAATGTGCAAAATACCAAGTATTTCTTTACTCTTTCACCACTATGGTTTGGCCCAACCCATTGTTATCAATGGTGATTATGGAACTGTTTGCAAGGAACTGGGGCAAATAGGTTAAAGGGACAAAGTTGGTCAATATACATAAATTTTGTTTGATACGAGATACTACTTATATTGTCTGACATGTTGAAAAACACTGAATGAATGAGTGACCATGCATATATTCGACCCTGATTTTAGACAAACCATCGCGAAAATGAATTAATGGTCATGACCAAAATTAAATTCAATTTACGCGATGGTTTCATTTATCGTTTTTAAAACCAGGTCGAATATATGCATGGTCACCCATTCATTATCTTTTAACATGTCAAACAATATAAGTAGTATCTCGTATCAAACAAAATTTATGAAAAATGGCCGACTTTGTCCCTTTTAAGTCCTTTTATATTTCTCACTTTATTTTCATCCATTCAGTCAAGTATCCAGTTTCAAATTTGAAATGCATATTTGCATATGATGATTTTCCAAAAGTGTCATTTCAACTCCTGAATGTATCATCAATTGACTATCAGATGTTTGATTGCTACAGTATTCACATGTAATAAAATGTAAATATAGAAGTCATAGAGAGTTACAGGAAAGTCTTTGGACTGAAATCATATGCTTTTATTAAAATCGAAAAATAATAAAAGTAATAAGTTCAACTGTATGTTTATGTGTTGTATATTTGTTGAATGAATAGGTGATTCTTAATTCACGTTACGTTTGTACAGTATGAGTTGCAGTCCGTTTCCTTCATGCAGAGAGCAGTTGAAGATTTTATCCAGTTGTATAAGTAGAATCTGGCCTGGGAAAGGTCCAGTAGTAGGCAATTATGCTTGTATTTCACACTAAATTCCTTGATTACTTCTCAAAAAAATGTGGGTTTTTTCAAACATTTTTGATTATGTCTCCCATTACAAGCTTTGTTTCCCTTCCCTCAATCATCCCCCACAACAGATACCTGGCAGTGTGGCATTCATCTTTGCAGGTCAGACTCAATCTTGCAGCATAGCAGCAGTTTGCGTGAATACCACAGTTCATATACCCCTCCGCCTACGGCCTCGGGGAATAGCTATGTGTTTCTGGTAACACACGGCCCCTCGGGGTAATAGACGGGCGCTATAGCCCTCATGACCAGGCAATAGGTGTTTATTATATTCGACAGAATTGTGAACCCTTCCAATATCCCATCAGTTAAATTATATCATATTACCGGAAAACCATGCACAGTGCAATGTTTTTATTTTCAGCAAGTATAAATTCAGTGTCTGTATGGTATCAGTACATTTAACCCTGTTACCCCAGTGAAGATACCGCAATGAAAACAGTAAAAGCCATTCTTTCAAAAACCACTTTATTTGAAATACAAATGGCAAATGATAGGTGAGGTGGCATCCAATAAAGCAGCCATTTTATGAGTATCGTCACAACTACATAATGTTGCTTCTTCGAGACATGATAATGACTATCAGATTACCATTGAAAAATTTCTTTTCTCTGTTAAAGATTTAAAATGTTGAGTGCCAAAGTCAATTTTTGTTGCCTTTATAAAAAATACCCCAGTCTATTTTCTTTAGATTTTTGCTAAGATTTTGATAAAAAAGTGTAGTCACTGAAATGTGATGTCCATGCACTTGGTAAAAATTATCAAAAATATTACAGAAAAATTCATAAAAATTACAAAAATGTTGCACTAAAATTTTGGCAGGAAAAAGAACAGCACCTTTAACAGACGGGCATTCTGTGGTCTTTAATGTATAAGGGAATATCATGTTAAACCTCCAAGAGTAGAGTAAACATATTGAGAATATTATTTTTTCAAAAGATACAAAAGATTTCAAAAGAAACATACAGTGTTTTGTGATCATAATTTGACAAGGAGCAAGGCTTGTGCAAACCATGTTTATTAATGTGCCAAAATCTGAGCAAACAATTTGTACTATTCTTTTGACTTGATGCCTTGAACTAGAATTTAAGTATTCTAAAATGGGTTGAATAGGTATGCGTAAGATATAACAAAAGAGTAATATCATCAATGATTGCATTGTGATTGACAACAATGATCAACATAGTATTTGACAGCCTCAAGTCCAGGACAATGCCCTGCATGAAGACTGTTTTATTATCTATTTGGTTGTTATGGGTTCCTTTTTAAGGAAAATGCCATTACACGGCACTTTTTTATATTAAAGAGGAATTTCAAATATGGCCACTCAACAGAATGAACAAGTGAATCTTGCAAAATACGACTCTCACTAATATTGTGCTGTGCTGTGCTGTGGTATAAGCTTACAATCACGGTATATTAACCTGAGTGTTACAATCATCTGCAAAAAGTAACTGAATACAAAGTATGTGTAATGTGTAGATGATGAATAAAATAGGGCCCAAAATCGAACCTTGAACTGCTGAAGTTACATCACACCAAGAAGAAAACGCATCATCAAGGCTTAGATCTCTATCGTCTTGGATAGGTAACTTTTGGACCACTTGAAATTAGTTGAACATCATCTGATGACAGCGAGCATGATCCGCTTAATCCAAGGCTTTTTTGAAGCCTTTGGTGAAATTGTCTTTGTTACAGCATAATCCACTTAGTCTGAGAAACTTTCAGTGATGATAAAGCGTACATGTTCGAAAACGCCCTTTTTCTGTTCATGTTCAAGGATTGAAATTCGCTTCAATTTTCGGCAGCCAACTTGCTGCGGGAGTTCCCTCGATCGAATTACGGGGTTAGAGGTCATAGTTTGACGTCACGAGGAAAGCCCTCTGTTTTTGCGCATGCGTATATGTACGATCCACAATAATATTCTGGAAAGATTTCCCTATGTTCCCCGTTCACTGAGTGTGGGTTCGAAAACATTGCAAAGCGAAGCTGTGTATATAAGGAAGATCATTTCTCAGATGGGTTAACAAAGTTTCCAAGGTAAAGATCGAATCAAGCACTGGTAATTTGTCACGTCTTGTCTAGAGAAAGTGGAATTTTCCATCCATTCTTTCAAGAAGTGAAGCGTCGCGCACGGTCCTCCGCTCCAGGGGATATTGTCATCAACATCATACCACATGCGCAGTGGGAAGAAATTGCTGTTGTTGTGAACACCGCTGTACATCACGCCAAGCAAGGGATGTCTGACACTTCGGAGAGAAACAGCGAAAAGCTGAATGACAAGGATAACGCCACTAAGTCAGAGATCGAAGGAAATTCCGACATGAGTGAAGATGCTCCCACCGGAAGCGAAGGGTCCAGTTTTGATCAAGCTGAAGATCTACCAAAGGCCCTCATTGCTACCAATGTTGATATAACGGTGTTTGATGATACCGAGGAGAAGGTAGGTCATTTGAAAGATCGAAATGTTTCTAGGACTTTCCGTTAGCGAGAGCGAGATGGTAAAGACAGAACAATGGATTGCAATGTACCGACATCACTGACTAGCAGTGTAATATGGCTCAACATTACAACATGGATCACCTGCTAGATTTATCAGGGCTTATCGTGGATTGAAAGGCCAAACACCGTGATAAAAATGGATTACGCGATAAATGGGGACTGTTTTTCGACAGAGCCGTGTCACTGTGTAAGCTGCCAATCGCACTGCCTATGATCTGCCCATGGATGTAAAAAATAGACATCCATGGTCTGCCGCGGTGTTCAGATCTTCGTGTCCTACACATAGCAGCTGTAACATACACCTCTGGATTCCCCCCCCCCCCCCAGTTTAAACTCTAAAAATATTCAATTCCCTACTAAAATTACAAAATCTCTCTTCTAGCATTACCTTGACTATGGTAGTTATATTAATATGATATAATTATCTAAGTTATATTCTTTCTGTACAAAAGAATCTGAAAAAATGCTGATTTAGTCGTTATTTAGATAATAGCAATATAACGCACCTTCATTGCATGGTCAACAACATGCATTTTTTTCATATAATCTATTAGTTACTTCAAAAGGCAAGTTTTAGAACACTGAAGTGCAGAACATTATGTGATACTTCAGCCTTAATCAGCACTCTGCAATTTTTCTGTGCAAATATTTGTGTACAAGTTTGAAAGCACTTGAACTGCACAAAATCAATGGGAAAGGCAAATATCTATGAGATATATCTCAAAAAGTAAGATGGGAACAGTCCAGACTCCTTTTTTTTCTTCATTTTTCTTGTCTACTTACAGAATTTGGTTTGCGTTTTCATCTAAAATGAGAAAACCTATTGATAGTAGACAAAACATAGGATGGGGTATTTACAAACTGTGTAACTAAAATAAGTAGGACAGAAACCCCTTTTTCTGTTTGTTTTGTTTTATAATAGCGCTGATCGTGATTTCAGGTTAACATAGCTGCGCGGGCCTGACATTGGACTCCGCCGCCTGAAATACGGACAAATTTTGTTGTTTTTGCTGCTTGCACGGATTTTGTTGCATCTTGTAGTCTGAGCCATAAATTCATGATACGAATTAGTTTGACTTTTAGTAGCCATGGTAACACTACCAAGTTTTATCGTTGTTGCGAAAAATGCAGACATATTTATTTTTGCATATTAATGAGAGAAAAATGACATCATTTGTAATCAGCGCTATTACTCAGAGCACAAATACATAGAAAACAGACAATGACAGTACTTTAAATTTTGTGAAGACTCACCAGTAATGCTAGCTTTTGATGATTTTTTCATTATTTTTATTTTGTATGTCAATTGAAAGTTCTTATTCTACTCCCAAAAGAATGTTGCCAATGTACTATTTAGCTTGTCAACTTAGTGTCTATATTTATATGTGTAAAATGCATTGTTACATTTGAATTCTAATCCAAACCAGAATTTACTTGTCAACAGTAACAACACAGTTTATACATGTACAGGCAGAGTTGATAAGCTGAATACTATGTATCTCAACATGCTTTTAGGGAGTAGAACAAGAAATTGTGGTTGAAATTAAAACCAAAAATAGTGAAAAAAATCACCAAAAGATAGCATTACAGGCCCTTTAATGACCTCAAAAGACAGACAGAAACTTTACAATGGTCAGTCTGCACTGTTGTATGCTGTCACATTTGGTAGGTCTAGCAACTCCCTACCTCTGCTGCTTTTTTTTTCTTGATTGCTGTACAGTGTACAAGCAACATTGAATTCAGTGTGTCAGTAAACGTAATTTTGTAAAGAATATCTTAAATACAGAATGTCCTTGAGGCATGTACATAAATTTTACATTCAATGACTACTGTATTATACCTTCTCGTGTCTATTTATAGACAGAGAAGGTATTAGAGTTGAAAACCAATATGCTGCTGTCAAGAACTTCCGTCTGTCAAGACTTCCGTCTGTCAAGATCCGTTGACGTCATGCCATTGTGATGGTCATATCATAAACTGGTGGGGTGTTCGTGGCTCAGTTTAGGTGTGGGAGAACGATTTTGAGCTATGACAAAAATCAAAAGGGACTTAGCGGCATAGCCACAGTGTTAAGCCTTTCTCCAAGGTTTCTTAGTTGACTACAATCTATTACAGACTACTGAGCTGACGTTAGGGGTACTCACTTTGTGTTTGCTCACTCTTAGTGAGCGCTAGTGTTTGGTACTGTGTTGCGTGGATATCCCCTCATGGCCTCACGTGATCTGGGCCTGTTGCATAATCTGCAGAGATGATCATATGCCTCCGAGTCTGAAAACTGTCATTGTGTAAGCCTGTCGGCATTTTCCTTGCATTTTTTCTCATTTAATTTTGCAAAATATCGGCGAGTACCTCAATATTTCAAGATAACCCTTTCTTCCAATCGTTTCCTGGAGTTTCAGAGTCATATGAACGAAAATGAGTGAAAGTTTTAGACAGGAAAATCGGACGTCGACCATGTTCAATGTTTACAGTACAATCAGAAGTTTACGTGGAGGAATTAACCAACAAACACAGGAGTGTTCATGATGCCCGCCCTCTAGAGGCAGACCCTCCTATATGAAGTACCACATTTGATGCTTGTGGAAAGCTTGACCACACAATGGAGCATTTAAACTTTTAGAAAATGACAAACTGAATAAGAAGGTATTCAGAAAATGTCAAATACTGAGGAAAAATGCGCAAATATTCAAAATAAACAGGTTAACTGATTGGTCAGCTATAAAAACAATGAAAATGTTTATGATCAAAAGTTTTTGAGATGCGTACATTTTAACAAATACAGAAATTATTAACATTATAAATATAAGACCAAACTATTTTTTCAGGGATGGGACAGGTTGGAAATGAGGGGTGAGAGACAAAGGCACTCCTATTGCTGCATGTGGATGCAGCCACACCATTTCATTTACAGCATACTTATTCACTGTGTTGTGTTCAAGTTCCATATTGTACTGACTGTCATACAAGGATAACATAAGCAAATCAAATCAAATTAGAAAAGGATCAATGCTCTTGTGTGGATTTTGCTGAACATGGCTGATATTTCGCCCTATATATTTGGTATCCAGCAAAGGCATATTTTGATGTAAAGTCAAAATTAACACTACATTGCTGACAATATATTTTACCGTTTCTGCATGAACTTTTCTTTTATAAATTATAGTATATTAGTACTTCAAACAGATTAACAGTTATCGTGATGTCAACCCATAATTTTACATCACAAAGACTATAATTCTGCCAATTTTTTTTGTTTTTCAGTCATTTTATAAATTTTGCACTGCACAAGATGATTGAACAAATTGCAATGTTTGATATACAATGCAAGATCCGAGGTACATGAATATTCCACATTGATTAAGGGTCATTAAGCATAGAATTTAATACCGAAAACAATGCTCATAATGTAATCTGCATATTTGAATATCATTATACCTCGCATCTTGCACTAATAGATGTTTGAATTTGTAAACTCAAAGAATAAAAATCCTTTGGTCACAAATTAAATTATTTTTTGAAAAGAAATTACTCTTAAACACTTTTAGCATATATTCTTTACATGGTCATGTATTTCAAGGAAAATATGCCTATTAAAAACAGTAATTTCTTCACTTTCATTTTTTTTTCAATACCATGACAATTATCAGCCATGAGGTTATACAAACACAAGACCAGATAGGCGTTTTTCATCATTTCCACAGGACTCTTTGGAAAATCCATTAAAAACAGTTAAAAGTGACTGGAAATGATCACTTGGTATACATTTAATTTACAGATGCCAGGTTGTGTATTTCACATGCACTCAGGTCAGTAAGGAAGTGCGTCATTACTATTTTGGACTGTTAATTCTTATTTCTGAATTGGTTTAACTTTTTCCCACATTGAACTATCTTTAGGCAGTTTATACTGTAGCTTAGAATTTTTTTGATTGATGTATTTAATCATCTTTTGGGTTCTTTGGGTCCATATCCCACCTCATGCCCTACATCATCAACTATTTACCAACAACTCCATGCCAACAACCAATTACCTGACCTGGCCACACATTAGAGAAGGTACAGCGTCATTGACGGTATTTTACATATATAGGGCTGTAAAGAGGCATCAAATCACAGGTTCTAACTGAATAGGATCCAAATTTTTAAACAAAATCATAATCCTACACATCTCTGTCTTTAACCCTTGTACCACAATGGTTTAGCCCAACCATGACAAAGGTAGAGATGATGAAAGGGTTAACCTGTTCACCCCTACTTGCCTATAAACTGGTCCACACCCAACAATTATTTCAATTGGTCAGGGCCAATCCATTGATTGTGAAATGGTCAAAGGCTCATTAGCTGTAAATCTCTTAAATTTCTGTTATACCACAAAGTATCTTCACATTTTTAAAGATAACCCATCTAATCACAGCAATTAAGTGATATTGCCTTTAACTGCTAGTATGCAATGACAATATGCATTTTTATTACACCTCACTCATTCAGCGTGCACTGCCATTGGTTAAACACGACTCACGTGACATGTAAAAGAACGTGATGATGCCCTCTGCGAACGTGATGATGCCCTCTGCGAACGTGATGATGCCCTCTGCATTTGATATTACATGGATGACGTCATTTTACTTACTGCGCATCCTTTCTGCGCATAACAAATTGTCGTTCGCTTGTACTTGCTACTATCGCTGCGAAACGTCATGCAGAGCTGTCACCGGCACAGTTAGACGATATTTTGATGCAAGTAAACAGCAAACGAACGAAAATGGCAACAAGGAATGCAATTTCTGTGTTCAGCGACTATGCAAGCAACAAATTTGGATACGCGACCGAGGAGATCGGCAAACTTTCAGCGGCAACCCTAGACTTGGCACTGACAACATTTTACGCTGAGGTCCGGACTCATGCAGAAAGGCGAACTGTACTCGAAGAAGTTTGTTCGGTGTAATAAAAATAATAACACATGAGAGCTAGGGCAAGATCACGATTTTTGGCCTGCCCTCGGGCTGGTGGTCATGATCGAAATATTGATGATGCCCTCGCCTACGGCTCGGGCATCATCAATATTTCGATCATGACCACCATCCCTTGGGCAGGCAATAAATCGTGATCTTGCCCTCGCTCTCATGTGTTATTATTTAAGTAAAACAAGAGGCAAAAAGTAAAGAGTTTTCAGTTCATTTTAAATTTCCCACCAGTGAAAAGGGATACCATTGTAAAGAATGTGGGACAGCTGCATCGAAATCTTCATTTTTGGATGTTTTGACAGTGTCAACTATTATCAACATGAGACTAATTCTGAATGATGTCATGGTCACATATAGAAATATCTGCCCAAAATATTTTTTATGAATCTTTCAGAAGGTATTCTTAAATTACAGAAACGGTGTTGATAATTCTTTGTTACCAGAGTTGTTATAGTTTATCTTTAAACTAAAAAAAATCTCATGGAAAATTATACAACCACAAACTGAAGCAATAAGCACAAAAACAAATTTGTCTGAATTTATGTCTTCAGCAGCCAATGGTGTGAATACATGATCATGCCATATACCGGTATAGTAACTAACTACAATTCATTGCGTTGTTACAATAGGTCACATCTGCAAATTTGTGTATTACATAAATGTGCCAGAAAAACAAAATTTGTAATGTTACAAAGTGAAATATGTACTATTAGGACGTATTTCACATTTATAGAATGACTGCTATTATTACAAACATTTATTTTGAATTTTAGCTGACAAACTGTACCGTACATAATAAGTCATTCTAGGTCATTTTCAGAACTGTGATTTCAACAAAAATGTCAATTATTACCTCGCACTAATACAACAAATTGTAGTCAGTGCTATAAACAAAAGACAAAAGTTGCAACTCACACTTGCTGGAGAGTGTTGTTTTCACCACTGAGAATGATGCAAGAGATTTTCACACCATAGAGTGGACACAAACGATGCCTAAGTGGCAAGCAGCAGGACTGTTGGTCTTCCGCTTTGAAATGGGTGACAGCAAATATTACCTAATCAGATCAAACAAGTTGTAAGAGGCCTTGTGAAAATGTGAAAAACTTCTTGTAGGTAGATATTCCTTCCGTTGGTCTTGAAGGGAAAATGCTAAAGGTCAATGGGATTGGCCTCGTAGGATGATGTATGATGTACCAACCTCTTCCGGCACTTGCCAATTATGTATACCCTCAAAAGCATAGCACCATGTGAGATGCAATCAGAACTGTGAATTGATTGCTGAGGAGGCATCTTCCATTTGTGCTTTGTGCTTTGGGAGTTCATTTAGCCCTTGCAAGAGGCGGTGACTCACCAGATACTCATACACTACAGTGCCTGATACAGGGTCAGTATAGCTGTAACTTTGGGTGATTTTACAATTTGTTTGTTTCATACGTCAAATTTATTTCATGTTCTGTTCCCAAAACCATGTTGAGACGCAGAGTGTTCAGCTTGTCAACTCAGCCTGTACATGTGTAAACACTTTTATGTTCAAAGTGCATTCTCATCCAGACTCCTATGTAAACGATATCAGTGAATTCTGCACATATTATTATAGACGCTGTGTCGGCATTCTAAATAGAAGGATAGGTGTTTTAACATGATATTGAGAATATCATACTTGCAATTTGTAATTTATTTACAAACTTGCAATTTACATACCAAAGAAAAAGTTACAGCTACTAGCCCTATGTATTTGGTGTATGGGAAATATTCCTGGGGATTGTTGCATAGTATTGTTTGATTAGTTGCTATAGCTTGATTTGTTGCTATAGCTTCATTTATATTTTTGTTGATCTTTTCCCAAAGGCATCATTTGAAGACATTTTCCGATTCTACGACGCTGAATCATTTGCATACCTGAAGAATTTCCGGAGAGTGAGAATTTGCTTTGCTACAGCAATGGATGCTGCTACGGCTCGTATTGAACTCCATGAGAAAGAAATCCTTGGATCAACAGTGAAGCTCTACTTTGCACAGGTAAAATTTTCAGTTCAATGCGAGGACCCCAGACTTGGCTCTTAACACTGGAAAGTTGACATTTTGAGCAAATCTTGGTTTTCTTCATTTGGATGATGTTTTTTTGGTTCATCGCACAGTAATGTTTTAACATGTATGCACTTTAGTTAAATTTCCTGTATAATGTAGGTTATATCATATGCACCTAGTTTACTCTGAGCCATATTCTATTTTTCCACCAATGATAAATGAGAATCTCAGAACATGGACATGGCTTTATCCTCAAAGTCAACAGCAGGTTTCTACACATTTTATGGGTAAAAGAAACAAGATTTATTTATGCACTCTTAATAACATTTTATGGCTAACATCTACCATAGCAATTAGATTGTGTATGCCTTTTCAAGTATTTGCATCAAAAGCTAGTATCATTTGACTAAGAATCAGAATCTCATTCTCAGTTGATCTACTTCTTTACAGCCACCTGTCCCATCAGATGACCTCGCCAAGAACCCTCACTTGGAACCGCCACCCCCTGTGAAACAGTTTCTCATCTCACCGCCATCATCGCCACCTGTTGGCTGGGAGCCCTGCAATGAAGCAACTCCTGTCATCAACTATGATCTGCTTCAAGCTTTAGCCAAACTCTCACCAGGTTTGTGCATTTCATTGCTGTTTCAAATCCTATATATGATATACCGCTATATGCAGTATGATTCATAGCAATTTTGGTAGTACACACTAGAAAATTGAAAGACTTGAACTTTCACTCAAACTTTCTGTTAGTAAACTTGAAATCATTACCTTTCAAAAGTAAGAATGAAATGCAAAATTTAGTATTGGACAAACAAATTACTCAATATTTACCTACTGTCTAAAATCAAAATGGCTGCCATCCCTGTGTTAACTCTATGGGAAAAAAATTAAATGTTCGATTTATATAAAAATAAGCCAGTAAAACTTAGGCTACTCCATGAGCTTCAAAATGAGCTCCAACAAATAGTAGACCAAAATAGTAGTTGAAAAGTTTGAGAGTCTGAATAGATGTCCTCAAGGCACACTCTACCTTAATTTTGAAAATGTTCAGTGGAATCTACTGTTATGTCAATTTGTTTGTCACAACTGCACTACTTAGGACACTGAAGAACTTATTTTGATTGTGCACACCACATGATCTGATGATGTTCTAAGCTGTGTTCACTTTGTAAAGACAATCAGAATTAATGTGTAGCACGGATAATGCATACCTTCGCTTGAGATGGCAGAGTGAGGTCTCAGTGAGTGTGCATGACCACACCAGAGATCAAAATCATGACAAGTTATTGCTTTAGGGTAGAACACGCCTCGGGGACAGATATTCAGACTCTCAAACTTTAACAATTCTTTTTTGATCTACCACTTGCGGTTCATTGTAAAGCTGTTGGTGTGAGAAAACTTTTCACCATCTTAATTTTTCGAAAAGCAAAAATTTTATTTTTTCTCCATAGAGTTAACACAGGGATGGCAGCCATTTTGAATTTCAAATATCAGTAAACGTTAGGTAATTTGTTTCTCTAGTACCACAATTTCCAAGGTGACCCCCGATTTTTATTCTTGATTTTTAAAAAGAATAATTGAAATATTTCTTGAGGATAGTTTGAGCAAAAGTTTTTAAGTCTGTCACTTTTGAGGCATATACAACCTTAATTTTATTCTTATTTTATCCATCCAATAGGAGAAGTGCATGAACTCCACCCAGCAGAGGGCGACAAACCAAGCATAGTCGTACATGTATGCGAAGGAGGCCAGTCTGATTCAACTCAACGCAAACCAATCATTCAAACAAAGTGTCCAGAGCGAAGGTGACCTCATTCAACAGGATGTTGCAATGTAATCTTCACAGAGCTCTCATGGTCAACTTAAATTTAGACCTAAGGCTAATGGAAGTACATGTACAGGTAGAAATTTGATAAAAAAGGAAATCAATGTGTAGCAACGGACATCCAGCCATCTTCACACATTATAGAGATATCAGTATTCCCATATTTAAGATTGCCGTTATTTATTAAACAGTCATCATGTTGTTTAACTTATTACCGGCTTTTTATGGGTAGTTTTAATTTATAGAAATCGTATGTGCTTTAACCCGTCCACCACCATGGTTTGACCCAAACACATTGTTATCAATGGTGAATGTGGACCTTTTTACTGGGAATTGGGGGTGAGCAGATTAAAGGTTGTATGCGTCCCAAAACTGAAGCACTTAGAATATTTGCTCAAACTTTCTTTAAAGAAACTTTACTGGTAGACCATTATGTAATTCAAAGTGGCTACTATTTCAGTGTTAAGTCTATAGGAAAAATGAGATTTTCAATTAGCACAAAAGTAAGATAAGAAAACTTTGTTTTATCCATGAGCTTTACAAAGAGTCCACACAAGTGATAGACTAGAAAAGTATTATAACATTTTAGAATCGAAATATCTGTCTCCAAGATGCATTCTATCTCAATAATTTGTTTTTCTCATCTGTTGAAAGGAAATTTTTTCAGAGGCGCAAAGCACAGCATTTGCCATCTTCACATAAGTTCGCTTTAATCATAGCAAATGCTTTCTTTAAGTCACTTACTGCTTGCTTGAATTTCAACATGTGTATCACTAGTGCTCCTTTCCTTTGATGAAGCCAATTTTTGTCAGCCTTTTGAGCCTGGCCTTTCACATGCCAGTTTTTGACTAATTCTTCACAGCTGTTGCATCTTGGGGCAGTGAGATCGAAATGCATAACTTTCAGATGAGAATGATTCAAAACACATCCCCATGGTTACAATTGCAAAAGAGAGCTGGTCATGCCCTCATCTTAAGTGTGCCCTCTAAGCCAATAGGACATGCCACAAAGCAACAAACTGCCTTTGACGTAAGCAAATTTCTTGATTTACAAGTAAAGATCTAGGGCTGCGGCAAAATATTTTCCACAAGTCCTCAAATTGACGCAAAGTTGCCAGAAAGACATATTTGTTAGGGGGCACACTGCTCACCTTGGACCCTCATATTGTGGGATAGCACATTTCATATTTCACTGTTCATATTGAACTCGCCATGTGTTTTCAAATATGCAGTCCTCAGACACCATGGTATGGAACCACAGTTGTGAATTGAAATCTCATAAAATGAAACTATCCAGTGATTTTCAACTCAGTTCTTATCATGTCAATGGAAACAATATATAAAACTCAAGTATTACTATGGTACAGGTAATGTAGGCAGTAGATTATAGTATTTACAAAGACAGGGTATTGACCTTTCTGTTATAACTAGGTGTTTTATATTTTCCCATAGCGTGCAGTATTTCCATGGATGTTGTTTAAACATTAAGTAAGATAGATATCCAGACCATCACTGGTAATAGTGTTATTGCTTTTGAAAATTACAGAGTGGTGAGAAACATAGCTACTGGTACATTTGTGTCATTTACTTCTCAGAATCACTGAATTCAAAAAAAGGGGAACCTTTTAATTTCCCATCAAACTCATTGATCCTTCTCTGAATATTTCAATTGTAGATTGAGTGATTTTTAATTCAGATAGTATAATTTGTTGGTGATTTGGTAAGAAAGGAATGACCCACAATATCAAAAGTGGTGGGTGTGCTGCAATGAAAATATCATAACAAAAGAGACGTACATATGTGTATCACTGATATACCAGTATATTGTGATACATATGCAGCAACATCAATACTTTACAAGACTGCTTGATGCATTGTGCCCCAGAGCATTAGAAATTTTGGCGATCGTACTTAATCTCACTTCATTGTTGTTTCATAACACCGTGGCAACTGAAATAGCAGTAACTGTCAACAGTTATATTTGAATATTTTCAGTCAATATTAAATTTCCAACAACATAACGTGGTGGCTATGTAAATACCAATCACCTTTTTAGTAATTTTTACAAACTAATATTTTTTGTGTTAAATAAAATTACTAGATTTTGTCCATATGATCAGCAATGTAGTATTTGAGTCTGTGACCTATGAAGTCTGCATGCTTTGCACTTGACTTGAATATTAATGTTTGTCGTATGGGCAATAAAGTGTTCAATCTCTCCCCCTCTCTCTCTCTCTCAATTTTACGGTATTTCCATCTAGTGTTTGACTCAAATGAAATATTGCTAGCGGACATGTCATTGGCTGATTTTTTTAATTGCAAGACATTGAAATTGAAGTAGCAGTGAATGTTTCACGCTTATATAGCTGCAAAGGTCAATCCCTTCATGAGCTGAATTTCAAAGATAACACAGTATTGATGAAACTTGAACCCATTGTGTCACAACAGCCAGTGTTATAGCCCCGGGCTCATCAATCATTGAAATCAGCCGAGGTTAACATTTCTACTCCACTGTTGGCATGGAAATAGCGGAAACTAAACTATCTGCTGGCCTTGCAAAATGAGACTTGCTTTCAAGCATTTGAAAACAGGGAGTGTGCAACACTACAGTTGAAACAAGTTGTTATTCGTGAAAACTGTCATGTGTAGCGACGACTCGTTCAAGTGATGGACAGATTTGAATGTATTAGGTCATGTCTACCAACTGATGAATATGTACCGGTAACTGATTGTCATTCATTAATAAGACAAAATCTTGTACTTGTCAAACATTATTGCTAAATATTTTGTAATATTTTTTATTTTCCATTGTACAGTAATGAAAACATTTCTGTAAAAGTTGGTTCTGTTTATTGAGTATCAAAACAAATATCACCAGTGGCTGTTTTATCTAACATTAAAGAAGATACTGTTCAAGTGTACAAGGCTTTTTCTGACTCTTTTAAGAATTTAACTGTAACTTCTTGCACTGTTGTAAATGTTTTTAACTCATAATTTTTTTCTGTGGTGCTCTTGTTGTCAACTTTCATCTTGCAGCTGTATAATCATTCACTCTCATTTTCTTAGCTCCTTTTTCCCTACATTTACCGGTATGTTGCAAAGGAAACTATTACAGGGCAAGTTGTGTGTCTTTAAAGGACCCTGGGGAAGTTGGCATGTTAGGTAGCCAGGTATGCTGTTCTAACAGCTGTTAACCCTCCTTAAATGAAGAGTAAACAAGATCACTAATATGTTTTGCCAGGTTCTACCTGTGAAGTCATACATGTATCTAACTTTACAACACCAGTTTCTATATATGCATCATATCATATAGAAAATGCAAATTTGATTACGGTAACACCAAGTTGCCACTACAAGGAGAGTGGTAGCCACCTCATGTTAGAGTGCTATAGAAGGTTTACTTCACAATGCAAAATTTTTCAGATCACCAGCAATGAGTCAAACAGTTTTCACAAAGTTATTTATTTGATCAAAAAAAAATCTAGAATTAATATTCATTTCACAATTGTCACAGGAATTGATGTACACACACATAGCACCAATAATTGAATTTATTGTGTAGATTGAGCCCCTCTGACTACATGTGTGGCTGGTCTGATTTAAATTTCTGTTCATGACTTATCAGACAGACGATGAAGTCAATGTTATTGACTTTGCAATGCACAGGCAATTTCACTACAGTACAGCATAGATAGTGTACCGACAATTGCACTAAGGTACAGCATAGATAGTGTACCGACAATTGCACTAAGGTACAGCATAGATAGTGTACAGACAATTGCACTAAGGTACAGCATAGATAGTGTACAGACAATTGCACTAAGGTACAGCATAGATAGTGTACCGACAATTGCACTAAGGTACAGCATAGATAGTGTACAGACAATTGCACTAAGGTACAGCATAGATAGTGTACAGACAATTGCACTAAGGTACAGCATAGATAGTGTACCGACAATTGCACTAAGGTACAGCATAGATAGTGTACTGACAATGTCACAACAGTACAGCATAGATAGTTCAAAGACTATTTCACTAAGGCACAGCATAGATACCGATAGTTAAGATCTTCAACTCCAGTGTCTATAGGTACAGCAACAGCGGCTCTGTACATTTTTCACTTCAAAGAAATTATTTATGTACCTGATTGTATTGATAGCAGTGAAATATAGTACAAATAACTCATTTAGAGTATGTAATTTAACATAACAATCGCACAATATTTCTTATTGGTATTTTCATTTTAGTATTAAACAGAAATGCTGTACAGAAATTTTACACAGTAGTCATTTACAGTTCTGTTCTGTGTGTATTTTTATGTGGAAATGAATGTTGTAAGTCTTGATAAATGATTCTAAGTTTTTGTTTTATTGGGAAACATGAAGACAAAAAGTACTGTTTCTCTGTCCATCGATGAATAAAGCAATAAACACACATGAAGCACAGTGTTGGATTTCAGTCATGTTGATTTTCTGTTTTCACTTCAACCATATTCATTCTCAACATTTTGTAATTGTAACAATGTTATGCTTTCAGTATGTTTGCATTGGGAGGTGTCAGCAAAGAAGATAATATTATTGATATTAGACAAACGTCACATGCATAAAACGAGAACTAATTCAACAACAATGCATGTTCTAATCAAACGCTGAATTTCCACATGGGTTGTGACATAAGCAGCTGACAGAGTGATTCTGAAAAAGTAACTTGTCCCAAAACAACAACTTTTAAAACATAAAAATATAATGGAATCTTTGCTAGATACAACAGACCAGCGGTTCCCTGTGTACTCACAAGTGATGTCATGGAGTGACCTTTGTGATATATCAGTACTTCAATTCTGTGATCTTAACACTGAAAAATCATGTTTTCTATTCATACACTGGTACTACCTTTGAATTCTGATCACAAAATAAGGAAAATCAAAATCAAAATAAGGACTGATGCCATATATCACAGTTTCTGATACAATTTTGACATACAGGGGAAATTATCATCATTTTAAACCTCAAGCTCCTCTGCCGAAAGATGGAGTAATTACTGGCAGCTTTTGAAGATCACAGTGGAACGGAAATAAGGCGCTGACGCCCCTAACCCCCGAGGCAAGCTCTGTAGATTAGAAATTATGAGCATTATGTATACTTTATCTTGTGACCATGGCTAGAGGCGCACCATAGTCCATCAGTTAATGAAGCATACAATACACCTGAGTAAGGGAAAACCAACCAGCCAATTCCTAGAAATTGTAACCAAACGTGTTTTTGAAGTGTTAATATGGCATTTAAGAGACTTTGGGCAAAATTACTTTTTTGAGGGAGGCGGAATGCTGTTCGCAACAGCCCACCCATCACGGTTTGAGAAGTCCCCCCCCCCCCCCCATTCCACTTTTCCCTTCCACACTACCAAAACTCCCCAATGCCTCTCTCCCCTTGCCTATACGTCGCTTACGTCCTCCATGCCTCCGACCGGAGTGGGGTCGGAGGCATGGAGGCCGTAAGCGACGCATAGGGTCTAGGCAACTCTCCCCCACAAGAACTCCCAACTGCCCCTTTCCACAACACAAGCTTCCCCTGCCCTATCATCAACACATGATTGTGTCTTTGAGTCTAAAATGTGTTTAAATAAACATAAAAAATCTTCCAGCCCATGACATAAAGGAGTTGCTCTCTTCCTGGTCCACTGCAAGCCAATCTCTTGTCAACATTTGTTTTCCTTTTTACACGAAACAGCTTCATTTGTTCATGAGTGCTTTTAATTTGTATCCATGCGTAGGTTTTCTTCGTTTGCATCACACGTTGTCTTACCCGACACACTGCAGGAACCACTGTGTAGCGGTATATGCTGTGCAATCGTTCCTGCCGTGTGTACGTGAAGAAAGGCTTTCATGAAGATCACCTTTTGAAACGATCACACGTCTTGGGTTTTCAGTAGAAATTTTTCAGGCCAAGAGACGTAATTCAGGCAGCAAAGGGCGTGTTCGTTGTGTCATGAGGCATTTTTGGAAAAAAAAAACAACGACTTCAATGCCTTAGTATATGCAATCTCAGAAAAAGCAATTCGCTAATTATTTTTTATTTTCAAAGACAAAGTCGAAAACAAAAGTGCTTAATACTTGGAAGTGTACGAAATGTTTGAACAATTTTCTCCGGATTGAGTGCCCGTAGGCGCAATCTTAGAAAGGCGATTTTTGTTTTAATATGATCTGTTTTCATATATGTTATCAGTATTACTCTCTTGGGGAAGAGTACGAAGGGGATAGCCCCTTTTCGTTCAGTAATTTCAACAAAAATTACACAACCAATCTTGTGTGGTGCACGGTTCGCAATCATCCTTTGTTTGATACGCATGCAGATGTATACAATACAAAGTCAAACATTGTGGTTCTTAAAAAAAACACGAAAATACCCAAAGTGCAGTTCGAGATTGAGGGTATACAAAACAATAGTTGCGACTTTCAATTTCGATCACTACGTTTCATTTTTCTTCCTTCATCCTTTCGCGTTCCTCCACCATATGATACACATATACCGTCAACGTATCGATGTTAGAACGTACTATTTCTCACCACTTCATGACACGTATAGCAAACAAAGTACAATCATAAAATGTCTGAAATTGTATTTAGGGAGCCGTCATTATTAACGGCCGGGGGTTGGAGGAATCGGAGGGGGTCACTCAAAATACTGAAAGCTACAATGTGGGTTGCTCAAAAAGTGGAGAGAAAGAAGGGGGTTTCTCACTTTTCGATGCTAAATAAATTGAAAGCCCTCTCAGATTGCACCATTGCCACATATGGATTTTTCAAAATTTTCGATGCAAGAGGGCGAACACTCCCCTCTCGTGCTCTCCCCCTTGGGGTGTTCTGGCAGTTTTACTAGTAAACAACAATTTGAAGACACCTCTCAGATTGCACCAGACTGCACCATTACACACACCAATTTCTCAAAATTTTCCATGCAAGATAGGGAACATCCCTTCTGACACTTTCCCCCTCAGCCTCTCGCGTGTTCTTCTCCTAGTGTACTTTCAAATTCTGCCCAGTCAGATATTCTACTGAAAACCCTCTCATGATACCCATTCAAATTAAATAATGCTATATGGTTGGATACTGGTTATTGCGTGAACTTTTATATTTTGTTGTCACTTTACATTTCATTTTTTTTGGAGGGGTCACCTTTTTAAACTGTCATGAGTACCAGATGATAATCTAGCAGGGTAGGCGTACACCAGGATTTGAAAGGTCTTTGATATTCTGCAATTTTGTAAATTTTACAAATTATTGTATTGATATGTATCTTTTCTAGGTAGGATGGGTCATTCAAAATTTCTGTGTTAGAGAGGGGTTCATAATAGTTTCCTATGTAAGTTCTCCGATCCTCAGGCCGTAAATAATGATGGCTGCCTTGGGAGTAAACATAATATAGCACACTGAAAGGAATCACGACCGAATTAAAATATTCATCAAGGATTTTTACTGGATTGAATTATGCCACTTCTCATAGCATGTGTAATAGCTCCCACGAGTTTCCTGCAGGAGATTTTCAGATCGGGGTTTGAAGAAAACATGTGAATTTATGCTATCTCGCGAGGAAATCAGTGGTTGACTTCGTAGCGCTGTCTTCTGTCTTCTTTGTCTTCCTCGAAATAAAATCTTAGTTTTGCAAAAGTTTCAAACTCTTGACATGAAGCAAAATAAAAAAGACGTGTGTTTCCTGTAACCTAGACTACCCCATGGAAACCCGCCGACCATAGAAATTTTTGTTCGCATTTTCAAAAGATTTAAAGTAGATTTCCTTAATTTGAAAAGGTACTACATGAGTCTCGGGCAATAAAAACAAAAATGAAGAAGTTCCCGACCTATCTGTCCTAATTTTCGGAGGCATCTTACCAGAAAACAGTCTATGTGGAGGGAGTGTGCAGATTCTGAAATAAGCATTTTTTTTCATTTGGCCTGGGCATGGTGCATTTTTTGGAGATTCTTGAAAAGGAAAACAAAGCTGCAAAGAAGACACGGCAAACGGGATAATGAATGCATCAGCTGGTAGCTTATGATATTGCGTTACATCACAGGGTACTGCAGGCATCATTCGTCTAGTTGTAATCAATATGATCAACACAAGTCATGCATTAAACTTTTTTCAAAGCTTTATCAGTGTCACGTGAATGATATTACTTTACCCTTGTTGTATTCCCAGCATTCTTAGCCTTTCTCCTAGTTCATACACAGGACATTTTCTCTCTTTTTTCATATTCTTAAGAGTGATGATAACGATATCTTGTATAATGACGTGGAGAAGAATAATATTTTCCAGCTGATGACCGTGATGTATTTAGGCGCCACTATTAGAGCGCCCTCTGTGTCGAAAATGTGAGTTTTTAGTCGGAACTCTGGTTTTCAGCTTGCAATGGGAAGTTTGGCCAGACAGTTACTGTAACGATAATGATGGCACAACACTTTAGGTTGTTACCATGGTAAAAATTGCAAATTTATGTCCAACTTTTTGACAAATTAAACAGAAAATCTATACCTGCCTGATAGCGTGTGTGAACTGTTTTACATCAGAGAGTAAACTGAGTGTTAAAATTTATTGTTCACGCAATGCGTAGTGGTCATACTAATTTTATGGCATGTAACAATTAATTCTCTTATATTCTTTCTCATTACTAATCGTGCATCAATACTGTCATTGACCATGTAACGTCGACTGTGCATCATCCTCTTATCTTAACCTCTGGCGCGACTTCATTGGCTTATAATAGCTTGCTTGAAGCCACTTTATCACCATCACAGTGATATTACAGCAATAAATCTTTCTATCAATTTTGATGGCTCACTTGCAGATGGTTCCATAATGCATATTCTAATTTGTACAAATTGAATAGAAAGAGAACGGACAATGATGGCGATTAACCGGGTTTTATTCCAATAACAACTATTACTACAAGAAACCTTTGCTGAATTAATTGGTTAGTCGATACTATAATGCAGAACTGACTTTACTAACCCGTTAACCTCCTCAATCACTCTTGGCAAGTGCAAACCATAGGTAATGCCAACATTTGAATGGAAAACGGTGAAACCAAAGCCCTGTCAAGAAAGGTATTTAGAAATACGGCAATTGTTTATCCCCACATATTTGTTAATTTTACCATTCATCTTCGGCGTCTGCTTTCTATTGTACATTGCGTTGGCTTAGTGTCTTATTACTCTCGTGTCGGCCTTCATGGTCACAATAGCTGCGAATTTATCCATTATTTTCACGCTTTTATTTTCAAACATATAGAGAACACTGATACAATTATAGAGGCCTGTTTAGCTTTATTCATAACAATGTCCATAGATTCAACACATTTTCGCATAGTGTTTAGTGATTTTTATAATTTTTTCATAATTTATAATTCAACAGTATTTTGGGACGGGGGGGGGCGGAATTTGATTGCCGATGTAAATATGCAAATTACCAAAATTGGTCACAGGTCAAACAGAGAAGACATTTGAAGTGAATTTGCCTTGTAGTGTTTTCAGGAGAAGCATAAAGTAACTTTTTACAAAATTTAATATGGCTGCCGAGGCGTATGACCAATCGAAATGGGAAATGCCAGGTGATTGAGCCCTTGCAAATTTTCTAAAAGTTTATGTCACACATTTTTTGCTCACGTGTTTACACACGTGAGCATATGTCGCAGCGATGTCTGTCTGTCTGTCTGTCTGTCTGTCTGTCTGTCTGTGTGTCTGTCTGTCTGTCTGTCTGTCTGTCTGTCTGTCTGTTGGTCCGATATCTCAAAAACGGCTGATAAGATCAGAATCAAATCTAGTACATAGATTCAGTTAGCAAATGGCAAGAACTGATTAGTTTTTGGTGGGTGTGGCTTGCATACTTTTTGCTCATTTGCATAATTAATGATTATAGAAAAAACGGATATTCATTAAAAACGACTACACACAATTTGATGAGATTTGCTACAAATGTTGATCACACCAAGATATATCAGTAGTGGGAACCATTAAGGGGTGACATGAAAGAGAGTTGCTAATTTGCATATTTAATGAACTTTCCTAATTAGGGATATATGTCTGATTTGACTCGATCAAAATCGGCCAAACTTGGTATGTATATTAAAGATACTATTATTTAACATTATTGAAAGTCATTAAGCATTTTAACTGCAGCCAACTTCTTATTTACATATTTAATGAACTTTGCTAATTAGAGTATATATTTAAATTGACTGGACCAAAGTTGATGAAACTTGCTACATGTATTGAAACTACTATGATACAACATTTTTGAAAGTCATTAAACATTTTTACTTCAGCCAATTCCCAATTTGCATATTTAATAAACTTTTCAAATTAGGGATATATATCTGAATTAACTTGAATGTAGTTGTTGAAACTTGCTATATACATCAAAGTTACTGTGATATAATATTATTGAAAATCAAAAAACATTTTAACTTCAGCCAATTCCTAATTTGCATATTAAATGAATTTTCATAATTAGGGATATTTATCTGAATTGACTTGATCAAAATTGATGAAACTTGCTATGTACATTAAAGACACTATAATACAATATTATTGAAAGTCATTAAGCATTTTCTCTTCAGCCAATTCCTAATTTGCATATTAAATGAACTTTCCTAATTAGAGATATATATCTGAATCAACTTGACCAAAGTTGACAAAACTTGCTACATATATCGCAGATACCATGATACAACATTATTGAAAATCATTAAACATTTTTACTTAAGCCAATTCCTAATTTACATATTTAATGAACTTTGCTTATTAGGGATATATACTGGGATTTACTTGATCAAAGTTGGCAAAGCATGCTATGTACATTGATGATTATACCAGGTTAAAACAATATCAAAAGTCGTTTCACATTTTCATGTCAGCTAATTTATAATTTGCATACTAATGAGCTTTCACAGCTCGGCATATATGGCTTGAAGGACTTGGCCAATGGTAATTACACTTGCTATATAGAGTGGTGATACAATGACAGCAGTCAAAGAACTTTAATATTTTTATTTCAGCTAATTACATATTTGTATACTTCATGACCTAATCGGCGGTGATTATTGTTCATTACGTTGATCATAATACTTTCAATGAAGTTGCAAACATTTGGCAAAGGTTAAAATTTACACATAACTGCAATATATAATGAAACCCATGAGCATTTTCAGTTTGATTTCTGAGTGGCCGAAAACCTGCGGAAAAAGACGAAAGCGTGAACTAGTGTCAAAACAACAGGGGCCTCAGCCCAGTCGGCTTTGCCCTTTGTGATGCAGTCATTCGTTTCCCACATTCTGTACAGATGCATAGGAGAGTTTTGCAAATCTGAGTGCTGAGCTTAGCTGAGCTGAGCTGGAATGTGAAAGGCACTTTTTACTTCTCACTATCCTTTAATCGTGGCCAATCAGCAGCAGGATTACTCCACAAACAATGTACACAGTAGTAGATAGAGGATTCTGATTGGCTACACCAACATCATGCTTTTCAAGGAGGACCTAATGCAAAGTACAGACATAATGAATAATGAATTAATTAGTGATTAGCCACTACTGAAATGCCAGCATCAAATAAAATTTGCAATTTGTCTTCATATTTTATCATTTTGGCTACATTCTGCATCATTTTTTGACAGAATCAACCATATCATGTTCTTCTCCTAATACCTATGAACTTAAAATAACAACCTGCAGATATTTTCATATACATATTTTTATTATCGTGTATTTTCGCAAGTGGACTTAATATTATAAAGTGACAACATAACAAGACCGGACAAAGAATAATTTTGCAACTTAAAGTATAGTACTTCAGTACGGGAATATGCAATATTAATTCGATTGTACCTAATTGAAATGAATAGGATCTTTCACAATTGTTCAAATGCTTGAAAAATGTTAAGTGCCGAATAGCTGAAAGTTGAATTATTACCCATTGAAATAAGCGAATTGCAAACAAAAGAAAAACTGATTACCTTTAATTTGCCGATTAAATCACAATTACTGCAACATCATATTCTTCAAAATTTTACTAGAATGCATTGTGTCACAAAAAATTAAAGTTACAGTTATTGGTGATGTATAATGTCACTATATTGATAATAAAAATTAAATATGAGAATGCTTAAAGTTAAAAATGCCTACCAGTCGAACTGTGTAGAAAGAAAGGCGATTACATTCACACACAGTTGTGCTTCTCTTTTCTTTCCCTTCAGTTGAAACATCACAGCCTTCGCTTGACCAAGCACCACTCAAATCTACGATGAAGTGAACTGCAATTATTAGTTGACTTCAAAACTGCGCAATAAACACACTGCATTTTCTAGAATAGCTACTGTTTGTCATAAATATACCATTGCCCATTTTCATTCATTTATTTGATTGAAAGTCTGGTGCATCAATATTGTAACACTTTCATACTGTAAGACTTGTGATTGGCATAGTCATGTAGATAATATTTTGTCCTCTATATTATTAGCTTTGCTGTGAGTGACACGAAGGTTTCAAATAGGCTGTTTTTCCATCGTCACCAGTCTGGTCGCCCATCGGCCGTCAACAATTGCCGTCTATGAAAAAGGATGTCCCAATGGTTTAAAATTTGATATGCAATTCCTTAGGGTAACCTCTATTGGGTTTATTGAAATCGTGGCGAAATTTGCAAATTTGTATATTTTGGGCATTTTTTGGCTGTTTTTGATCAAAAAATCTTCTCTGAAACCACTTGTCAGATTACTTTGAAATTTGAAGTGCAGTTTATTTGGGATGACCTCAGTCAGGTATGTTCAAATCGAATTTGAATTTAAGGCAATTTTTTGTCATTTTTGGACAAAAATTTTTTAAAAATCTTCTTCTTCAAAATTGCACTTCAGACAGCTTTTGATCTTTGGGATAAAGGTCCCTAGAGATGAGCTATCTTAGATTTCTTCAAATTGTGCAGAAATATACAAATTTGTATTTTTAAGGCAATTTTATCATTTTGGTCACAAATTTATTTCACCAAAATCTCTTGTTTCACAGCCTTGATATCTGGTGTACAAGTTTATAGAAGATGATCAAAGTATGATGTATACAAATTATGATGAAATCTACAATTTTGTATTTGGGGACAAGTTTTGCAATTTTTGGTCAAAAAATTTGTTTCTCCAAAACTGCTAGTCTGATAGCTTTGATATTTGGTATACAGGTTGCTAGGGATTATCTTAATGTGATATATTAAAATTATGATGGAATCTGCAATCTGTTATTTTGGGGCAATTTTTGCCCTCTTTGGTTAATTTTTCTCAGAAACTACTCGTCTCACAGCTTTCTCGGGATGATAATGTGATATGTTCCAATTGTGATGAAATCTTCAATGGCGTATTTATGCAGCTATTTTTGACATTTTTGTCAGGCCATCCTGAAATGAGCTATCAAAGATTTCCACCTTCTTCATCAACACAAGTGTCACAAGCGGTTATTCTCTATATAGCACAGCGGAGCTGTATCAGCCTTTAGGTTGCTTGTTATTAAATTGTAGCAATCTGGATATCGTGATGAAGGGGCATTATCTCCAGTAGGTTGGATGACAAAGAGGTATCGAATTGTGTCACAGTAGCCAAAATTTTCCACCAGTATTCTTTCAGCTTGAGAAGTACCTAATCTTTAAACGACTCCAGTCGGTTCAGCTTTGTCAAAGATTTCGACTTCATTGTTTGGCCTTCAGAGTATGGACGAAGGCCAAATGACAAAGTCAAGATCCTAGACAAGGTACAACTATAAGCAACTCTCTCTCTCTCTCTCTCTCTCTCTCTCTCTCTCTCTCTTTGCGGTTCTTTGTTTGCCCCCTTCCTTAGTGAGATGTAAATAAACTTTCACCTTCATCCAGTATTTGTAATAAATCCAGTGGAGGTTGTATAAGGAGGGTTTCCATCACAGCATATACTGACTCTAATTAGGTTCCACGATGTCTTCAGGGGTTGTCCGCTATGACTCCCGCTTGTGTATCTCAATCCCCCTACTTTTTATCCCACACCTTGCCTCGTGTCTCATTTTAAAAGCATTAATTTGCGTGTTACACTTATGCTTTGGTGCTGTTATATTTATTTTTAACTTTTTTTTTACATTTGTGGTTGATTTTATCACAATTGTTGTTGGTTTAGCAGTTATGGAGGTTAAAAACAAAGTCTACTTACCTGTGAGATTGAAATGCCAGACGACACATGCAAGTTTGAAAACTTCATCATCATACTACAGTGAGAAATGTTTAAAAAGATAAATGATAAAAATATCGTTGATTTAAAATGTCTAGTTGATATAAGAAAAAAATTGTAGTGTTGGCTTTCCATCTTTTCTTTCTTTACATTCAGACTGCTGCACTTTCTTGCCCAGAGAAGACATTTACAGACATTTATATTATATATATATATATATATATATATATATATATTATATATATATATATATATATATATATATATACCTATATATATATATAGGTATATATATGTATATATATATATATATGTATATGTATATATACAAAGTAATGATATCTATTACTTAAGTTTCACTACTCCTTCTGTCTGATGATTGATATCATAACTTTGTTCTTGAAGTAATTTTGTATTATTTTTTATAACTCTCTGCTCTAGCATCGAGCACTGTAATTTCTCACGAGGACATCTGTATACTTCGATATATATATATATATATATATATATATATATATATATATATATATATATATATATATATATATATTGTCATATGACGTGCATGACATATAACACTTTCTATAAATGTGGTGCTGTTCCTAAAGGCTTGTTTCAGGATAAATCATTGAGTAAACAATTGAAGAGTGTAGAGGGCGCCGTACCTGATCTTCATGTGCCATTCTTATTTTGACAGGCTCGTCCGATTTAGTTTCTCTTAAATCCCCGATAGCTGCAGCGATCACTGGACTGAATCCGGCTGATGTAGAGTTGTCGATGATCTGTTGATAGACGTCACAGTTCACTAACAGTACGGTTATTTGACTTAATGTATTGTCTTGTTGAACCATAGCCATTATAACATAATTTTAAGAGTAGCAAACACACAACAAAAACTACCGGAATATAATCACATGTTACGGTAAATGTGCTTTGAATGGGGCATCAAATCAAGATTTAAATTGTTTCATTTTCTCATTGTTCATCACTTGTCGACAAACAGGTATACAATTATTTTTCCAATGTCTTCTTTTCAGTATTTGCGAATTATTCGTATGTCTACCCGTCAATGACAACAACAAACGCAGAAGAAGTAACATAAATTTTGTGGGCATACGTACTGTAAAGAAAGTGTTCGTCCTGAACGCAACGAACTCTGCCCGTTCAATCTGAGATCGTTCAGATTCATCCAATCCATCAAGCGCTGACATTGGTAGTGTGACCGATGAAGCGTCCTTGTCCGATGGTTCATCTAAATCCGTTTCTGATGAAATTTGACTCTGGATCGAATTGATGACATACTGTTTTAGAGTCGGACAGACTTGTAGAGGTTTTTTAACTTCCTATTTTTCACACACCACTCTTTTGTGATGCAAAATCCGTGTAGGCATGGGACTTTCTTCAAACAAGAGCAAGGACTGTTTCTGTAATTTATTGGAGCATTGAAGATATGGCCAGATGTAGTTCGAAGCTGTGACAAAACTACTGCCACCTTTAGCAATGTTCTTTGTGCAGAAAATAAAACTGAATCTTATGATAAACTTGTTTTTACAATAGATAGTTATGCTTGAGGACGTGCTTGAGTGTTAGGCAGTATTATTTAACCATAACCGATCATATCACAAGTTTTACCGTTAAAAATGTGATATTTGCGCTTTGTCTTTATTTATGAATGATCTGCTGTGTGCATGCCTCACCTGTTTGGAAGTCACCTCGAAGTTCAGTCCGCTGAACGACGATGGATCAACTCTTGCTACTGCAATGACGATATTAGCGGTTACTATCATTACAGTCTCATCAGAGGGATCGTCAAACTTTACAAGTGAAGGAAGTCTTTGTACAGCTTGTATGAGTCTGAAATCAAACAGATCAGAGAAAATCTTCAAATGTGTACGGTTTTTTAAAATTAATTAACTGGATTTTACTGTTGACAATGGAAAGATGACAGGAAGGTTATGTCTTCACATAGTGTAGGCCTAAGAAGTTTTGTCGTTGAAGATGTAATTTTTGACAATTCAATTTTTTTGATATGGAAACGAATGATTTTAACTAACTGCAACACATAAATCGCCTCGGTTAAGTATTTGCTACTTTTTTCAAACTTGTGTGGTGTGTGCAAAAACACCACGTGAAATAATGTTAGAAAATGTTGGCATATGTGCTGATTTTTAGTCTATATTTGGCAAGTGTATCATAATAAAAAGCTAATAAAATCTGCCTCACAGATAATTTTAACACCGGAAAATTTCTATTTGCTGCCAGTTATTCTTTACCTTATAACGTTTTTGTTCTTCTGACTGGCTGACAAAACATCATGGCTGACGTTCAACAGGTTTTCGACACTCTGCAATAGATATTGAGCCACCTCGACCTCCACGCCATCGTCTTCGCTATCTAGAATATTTACGATTATGTCGACGGAGTTCTCAAAGTCTTCTTCGTTGAAACTTTCAGCTTCTGCAGTTAATTGGGACAGCTGTTGTGCAAGCATTGCCTCTTGCCCTGGAAAAAGAAGAGAGGGGTAATTCTTCGTATCTAAGAAGAGATAGCACGATGGCCTTGCTATCTTGAAGGCTTTGTATATATTTATGAAATCCTACCGTGTCAACAAGATCCGAGAGAGGAAATTTAGAGCAGGTGATGTTCATAAGCGTCAAATGTACACACTGCATGCTTGTTAGCAGCCATTGCACAACTTCACTATCATTATCTTAAATTTCAATATCGTTTCATTACAGGTTTTGGATTAGTTTTCAGCTGTAGGCTTATTTAGTGGTTTGGGTTTGATGCAAAACTCTCCGTACAGAGTTGTCCGGACAGTTTTAAGGGTGGGGATCAAGCCGAGCGGTTTTGACTGTGATATCTTCGCTAGGTACTTGGTGCTGCATGGTTTAAATTCTTGTCCCATCGATAATTTACTGAACCTATATAGACTAGTAAAGATGTGGATGATAAACAGCCAAACATGAACGATCTATTCATCTGTTGAATTAAGGAGAATGGGAAAAGGCAATAAAAAATTCACGGCTTAAGCATAACGTTATGAAAATCTCCATTAGGTCGCAGCTTGCTAAGGCAACGTACAGAAGAGATGTTGTTTAACTGGTGTCAAGAGCCACATCATTTGGTGTCTCTAAAGTGTATATGGAATCTTAAATCTTACAATGTTCGGTGCCGAAAAGAAATATTTGTATGTTTTGCATATGTGAATATACAGCAGTCCAAGAATAGGCAATGACTGTGTCTCCTCGCTGCATACAAAGCGGTATATAAGAGCGATTTTTGATGAAAGTGTATGCTACGGTTTAAGTTTGTGTGTTGGCCGAAGTAGTTTACAAGGATGACCATGTATTTCAAACATAAGTTAGTCAGGCTATTGTAGAATTAGCAACTTTATAATGTTGGCATACTTTTTTGTTCGAATTAAAATATATTTCTACAGATTCTGAATTAAACTTCTTCCATAGCCAATTATTCATACCCGAAGTGAGCGATCACAAGTTGAGAGTGTGCAACAGATTTACCTGCAAAAAGGTAATTTTGCTAATGGATAATAATTTAGTTGATGGCAATGATATGCTCTTAAATTCCTCTCCAAGTAACGAAAGTAAGCTTAGTGTTTGAATCAACCTACCGGCTGGAATGATGTTGGCTAGATGACTAAGGCGATCCCGTACACTGACCTCACTTTGTGAAATACACTCTGACGTGTCGCTAACGCCCCATTCTGCTCCTGACGATGTCGATGTACTGTAAAAATAACATAACAAAGCTTTGAAAATCCGCCCTCTATCTACAGATAAAAGCCAGTACATAAGACAACTTGGACCTTTATGTTTCCAGTTTTGTCGATGGAAACTATACGCGTCGCTTCGTATCAGATGAGACTTCTAAATTTTGCGCGACAATTTTTAGTACAAGACGTGTGTTGGACACAGGTTGATAGAGTTACGGTATGAATGGATCACAAACTCTTTGGAAAGAGTTGTTATTGAAATGCGGAAATGGAATACCTCAGTATAAGATTTGCAGAGTGGGCTAATTACATATATTTTCTGATTCGGTCCCGTGAATATATACATTTTGGAAAGCAATAGTACCAAAAATATTCAACACTAGCGTTTACCTCTGAATAAACACACTTGTCGTTTCTGATACAATATCGAATGCTGTTGATATTATCGTTCTTTGTTGTCAAACTGGCTTTTTTGGATTGTCTTAGGGGTGGGCCAGTTTGGATTGTCTTAGGGGTGGGTGCATACCTGTACCGTAAAATATGACTCTCCCCCCCAGTCCGATATGCTATAGCTAAAAGTTGACCCTCCCCAACCACCGTGACTGCAGTTTTCTCCAAAGGAATAACTGAAACAGTATCAGCTAATTTACATAACAATAGGTTTAATTGTTATGTTAGTTAGGAACAGAAATTACAGGGGGAGGGTCGGTGTTTTGGGAGGGAGGGTCGCAATCTATCAAGCAAGCATTTTTGAAGGGACATGATATTTCTTACATTTGCGGGAGGGTCACCATATTTTGTGCAACTTTAAGAAGGCAAGATGTGGCTGATACAGTGCTTCACCCAAAAATATCAAATCATAATACATGGAAGTCTATCAGGCACACTATTTCCTATTCAGGAAATATCATATGGACAATCGAAGGTTTGGTCGTAAAATGAGCTTCTATTTAAAGTGACCCTCCCTTCCCCCCGTCGAAATAGGTTCATAAAAAGTGACCCTCCCCCTTGGACACTTTTCTAAAAATTGACCCTGCCCAATTCCCCCGCCCCCCTGTAATAATTGAAGGCTCCCTAAGGGTCATGAACATGACCAATTGATTAGGAAATGACAAGACTATTTACCATTCTCTCCTTGCTTTGCTTGTTTCATTCTTGGAGAAGGGGCAGTACACCTCCACGTCTTTGCAAACATCAGTCATCGGCCAGTGCACCAAACCCTTATCGTCAGAGGTTACTTCGACTGGACACCGCACTTTGCTCTCGTTCCGTGGCGTACATGAGTCGCGAGTTATAACGTCTTTCGCATTAGCTGTGAAAAATAGCAGCAATGATTTAGCGTTAGTTGGTGTCGCCGTGTGACTGATTAATTTCAATTTCTGAGTCACTCTCCATCCTAATCATAGCAGACCTAAAGTGTTAAGGGGACTAAGTCGGCCATTTTTCATGAATTTTGTTCGATGCGAGATACTACTTTATATTGTTTGACATGTAGAAAGATACTGAGTGAATATATTCGACCCCGGTTTTAGATAGGATCAGTGAAACCATCGCTAAAATGAATTAATGGTCATGACCATTAATTCACTTTCCTGATGTTTCATGTATCATGTCTAAAACCGGGGTCGAGTATATGCATGGTCACCCATTCATTCAGTATCTTTCGACATGTCAAACAATATAAAGTAGTATCTCGCATCGAGCAAAATTCATGAAAAATGGCCGACTTTGTCCCTTTAAGGCCGTCGGCACTTGTTTCAAAGTTTGTGTGGATGCCATCCGACCAAACAGTGTGGTACAAATTTGCATCGGTCAGCTGGTGAGAATCAGACGTCACACATATTGATTCTGTGTTATTGTACATAAGTAAAACATATTTATTAGCGAGCAAGTTACACATGCGCAGATGTGAGGACCTTGGCCCTTGAACTCTTCTCATACATTTGTAAGATAAAGCTTTTGATAGAGATAAGTTGTACATGTCTTCTGACATTCGAGTGTAAAAAACGTAGTCATTGAGGTAGTTATAACCTAGATGACATTTTAAGTTTAATTCTCGATTCATATTAAGAAAATCATTCTCGATATTGCAACAAATTAACACAAAATGGAGACAAATTTCCATCGTCTACGAAAATCTAATGATGACCAAACATGCCCGCGTTTTATGATACAAATTATGATTCACTTTTTCTTTTGAAAAGTAGATTAAATTCCTTTTTGTACATTCCTTTCCAAATATCCCGTCTTAGTGAACAGCAAGTTGAATTTGCACATTAACAAGCTTTTTACTTACTAAATTGACAAATAAATTGTCTGTGCTTGGTACAACAGAGATCATCTATCTTCAACTGATCATCTGGATTATTGACGGTATTCCTGGTGGAAAATGATCGTAACGGAGAGTCATAAATCAGCATGAGCAAATGTTATCAGAAGTTAGAGAGTACAAAGTTTGAATTGTATATCTTTCAGTTTGAAGCATGACAAATGACGTAGTGAGACAAATGTAACCTCGCGTGAATCCAAAGGAGCTCACCGGTTGAAGTTAGTTAATTTGAAAACTGACTGGTTTACGTGTCTTAATAACTATAGCCCTTTGCTGAGATATCGTCCGCTGAAACGTAAACTGACATGAAATGGTGGTAGTTTAGCGCCATTGTAAACAGCTAGCATCTGTAAGGCAACAGCTAAGGCGCGATATCGCCATGTCATAGCGAAAAAATTACCCCAAAGCTCGAGAATGTAGTTACGCTGCGCATGCGTAGGACGAACTCCTACCAGAGAGTCCTTTTCCCTCTGTTGTACATTGCATTCTTGCTCGGCAGTGTTTGAAACTGATCAGACCTACGCGCGATGTTTATGGCACTTTCTCGAATAACTTCGTCATGATATTCCAACGCTGTCAGAATTCATATATTTTTCTCCATATATTTCAGATATTGTGTGATGAAAAGTATTGCTATTAATTTTTTTGTTTCAGTATAAGAGGAACCATTAATAAAGAAACAGGGACTGTGAGCATCAGTTAGTAGATCACCGCATCTTTGCATTTATCAATAATTTGTAATACAGGTACGTCGCTGGCGCACTTGTTCATGCGTGACCACCTGAGTGAAAATCAGAGATTGGCTATTATTACACTTACGTATTATTCAGGTACTGTGATTGGCTGAGCCTCACTCACGTGATATAGAACAAAAAGTGATAGAACATGGCTTAGGTGATATAGCCCTGTCGCGTGCGCTGATATAGCCCTGTCGCGTGCAGTGATATAGCCCGCTACCACGTTCTGGAATACCGCGCGTACTTTCTGCGCGTACCACATCGTCGCGTACATTTGCTTAGTATTTTCTGTAAAGCAATGGCTTTTGAAAAGGCACAAGAAATTAGCTCGACCTGAAGTACACGACAAAGTTTAGTACATTAAACGAGAAAAGCTTTAAAGGTATACAGTCACCTTTAATCTAAATTTATAATATGCTTAGCTGGAATCCGGCAATCTGATTGGCTGGAGCCGGGTTTATATCCTCAACAAGAAGACCTGCGCGTCGCGTAACATTTTTGAGCTCGCGCAAATTTCGAACGCCAGCTTGAGAGTTCAACGCGTCAACGCGCCATAATATCGAACAAGTCTACGGCTTGAGATTGATTTTGATTGTTAAATTTTAGTCTGGTGCAGCTCGATGAGACACAAATGAAGAATTTCTGTAAGCAGCGACGGCTATGTGACAACAACATAATTTTTTAAAGTTTTTTGAGCGTTTTTTTCGTTGTCGCAATATCGATGCGTTACCTTACCGTATTTATTGAATCAACTGTGCACGCGCGCGTTCTGAAACGTTCTTTTCAGAGTTTGTGTGAGGCTGGGCGCTCGTGAACTCTCGTTCCAACTTTGGCCTAAAAGAACGACAATTGTCCATTTGTTTTTGACTTTAGCATTTATAATGAGGTTATAAACGGTGCGCTCGGGTATTTGGTTGCGGATATAAGACCTGCACATATAAGGTCAAAGGTGCGTTCCTTGGTATTCAAAATACCTATGTGAGGGCGCTGTTTTAAAAAGCGGCCACCCGCTTAAAATCTGTGATTGGTTAGATTTTCTCTTTCCATGGTAACTGTGGCAAAATTGGAACAGGTGACAGTATACCTTTAACAACACTGTGTTCGTTTTTAGACGTCAACTTTATGTAGCATTGCGACCGAGCAACAAATAGTCTAAGAACGTTTCACTGTGGCGAGTCTCGATCGACTCTTGACTGCATTCTAAGCAAATTTTCGAAAACAAGTGTTTGTTCGGTGTAATAAAATTAATAACACACGCTAGCACGGGCAAGATCACGATTTGTTGCCTGCCCTCGGGCTGGTGCTCATGACGGTAATGTTGATGATACCCTCGCCTTCGGCTCGGGCATCATCAATATTACCGTCATGAGCACCATCCCTTGGGCGGGCAACAAATCGTGATCTTGCCCTTGCTGGCGTGTGTTATTATTTAACTATAAATCCATGTGACAGATTTCCTTTCACGCTGTGAAATCAAATTAACTTTTTAAATAGAAAGGTAGGATGGGACATCATATCTGGGAGCGTCCGCGTTTCACTTGCTAATGACGTCAATGTGTTCAACTTGGCAGTAAATTCATTATTTACATAGCATAGACTATATCACTTGAGAAATGTGAACCAACCACATTTGGCAGCATCCATGTGGCTCCGATGGGGCAAGAGTGGGCGTTCCAGGCGTACTATGACATCCTGAGTTGTCCGGTTGTCCGTCGAACCACATTGAACTACCGGGTGTTACGGTGCTGCCATCCAACCACGTGGTGTCCGTTTCTCCCCCAAGGTAGCGACAGCCGATCCAATACCCCTTGATGTCTCTGCAGCTGAGTCTGCCGATGTTCAACAAATGGTCTCGCACAGCGTTGAAGGAAGATGTGCTATCGAGGATGGCAAGACGGCCAGGAAGTCCAAGCGTGTCTTTGTGCAAATTCTCGCAGTAGCCAGAAGCACCTGGCGTCCAATGTTTTTTCGTATGGGTAATTATCTGAAATACGTCATCTCCAATCCATATCAAATCTGAAACAGTATACAGTCCAAAATGAATATATTTTGATGGCAAATCTTAACATTGATCAGCAATTTGACAGAAAATGAGAGGGGGCGAACAGGTAGGAAAACACCCTGACAGACACAGTGACAGAAGCAGGGTGACAGACAGTCACAGAAACATGCAGAAAGACTACAAAATGCGTCAAAATGGAAGAAAGGGGAAGAGAGAAGTGAAAAGCATGTACTTCTGAGCGAGGCCAAGAGTGGCTGGTAGCCATTTCCATGGTAATATAGTCACGATATCATTTCAGTGATACCAGAACCTACCATCACATTCAATGTCGCTACCACTCGGATCTGAGTTGTGGGGTAGTTGTGATGTCGCATAACACAGTGCCGTACATAGGCTTATAATTCCTATTATTTTCGTCATTTTCTATAGAAACAAATGGAGACAAGTACATTATGTAGTCATGAGCATTAATTCAATTTGAAAATAATCTCTTATCGGCCAAACAGTCTCAGGTGACACCAAAGTACCATAGTGAGTGTTCAAAATGTAGTTGCCACCAATGCAGGCACTTTTGTAATTTGACACAATAACTTACAGTAAAATAACATCTTTGAAGTGATCCATTGAGAATGCTTACAACAAATCTCATCTGTAGGGGGCGTAATACTATATCACCTTCCTGGTCGCTGATGGAACACTAACTTAGACTGGCTCTCTCATCAAGTGCACACCAGAAGGGGCATTCAGTCAATCAACATACAAGTATTATGAATGACCTTGACCTCCAAATGAGGAGTGCACATGTGAGGACAATAAGAAATTTTGCAGAAAGATCGAAGAAAACCCATTCCTGAGTGTAAACCCTTTACTTATACCTACTTTCGGTTTGGAGAAGTACTGAATTAAACAATACTACTTAACATGAAATATACCGCCGTATGTCTTTGTCTGATCTACCAGTCTGAAATATATCATATTTGTATCAACAGGACAAGATCTAGATATGCTTTTGTACAAAACCAGGTGATCCAATACTTTGCAAAATAATCAATGACTTTCAATTTACAGCTGCTCTACAACTACCTTTCATGTGTTTTCCAGTATTTATGTCAGTAAAATTTTGTCTTTTCCTCTACTCCTGACATAATGTCGAAACTTGTCAAATACTTTCTGTGTGTACATGTAATGTCTAATGTCACTAACTCGGGACAACTGTATTTTCTTCCGACAAGAATTCATTGTCAGCCCCATGACATTGTATATAATTGTAAAAACGGACTATGTATATCAACACATCTTTGGAAGCAGAAATAGAATTTTTTGTTTTCCGGAAAGAACTTGTGAAAATATACCAAATGTACATCTATTTCCCTTTTAACGTTTTACTGTTGACAAAGTATCATTGAGTATGTTTATACGACCTGCTCTGTAAGTCCTGAGACAACACTATGTGCGACGTCAACACTTTGGAATACCTTGCAGACCCATGACATAGTTAGTTAGTTTATTATAGTGACATGAGGTCAAAATTACATATTCTTTACAACAAACGTAGCAATGTGAATAAGAAAACCTCCCAGCCCAATGGACTTATATGTCACTTTGAAAACAAAACAAATGATAAAAGGGTGTACAATACACAATAGCAAAGGTATAAATTACCCTAAGTGAGCCTATACAAACTTTCTTTTCTTCGAAGAAATGCTTTTTCAATATAATTAGCTTTAACTTTTCTGTGTCTGAAATATAACTAACTTGAACTTCTGTAAGACATTTCATATAAATTGACCTTAAATCATCATAAAATGAACAATACAATAGAAAGTGAGTCTCGTTTTCAATAGAATGACTCCGACAAAATTCACAAAGCCTTCTATCTACACTCTCGTGACGAAATCTTCCACTTTCGATCCTAAGAGGCAATATACCACGAATTTGTGCCGTCAACGACCGCTGTCGACGTGACAGATTCAATGTAACAAAGCTAGCTTTCTGCTCCATAATGAGATTTAAATAAAATATAGGTACGTAACTTAGCCTTTTGTCTAGCATTTTCTAGCGTGATCTATTAAATCCTATCCAGCGATAACCATTTAATTGTATACAATCATTTCCAGACAAATGTGTCTCATTTATTGAGATAATGTCCGCGTTTATACTAAATAAAATTTCACTTCTGAAGTCACTGTTCCACTTTGTCCACTCGCCGACGCTGTTATGAGCGATTCTCAGTCCATTGAGCGATGTGTCCTATTCCGATCTATCTTCTGCATTGCCTCCGTCTTGATGTGTTACCTTTCTGACAATCCTTCCGCTAGCCGTAATTCTATACTCTTTCCCATTTGGCAGCTCACTAAGTATTGTTTTCGTGTTTAACTCGACCAACCGTTCAATATGGGTCTTGCTAGAACGAAGATAGACTTTTTTATACAGCGCATTATCTTTAAGGCGTTGTTTCGCCTGAAGTACGAGTTTCTTTTGGTCAACATTTTCCAGTATAAATTTGACAAGACCTGGCGATCCTATCCGACGACTTCGTAGTCGAACGGATTCTACAACCTTTACTTTTGTACAGATATCTTAACCAAGCTGTATGGTAAACGATATTAGCTCATCAAACGGTGATTTCTACTGAGCTCGTCGAGTGTGTAAAAGCATAGTTTTTGAATTTGGTTACAAATTGAGTGTCGAAAGAGTTCGCGACGGAATCCAAAGTTAAAATGCACATTGGTGAAAAATAACAAATTAAATAATAAAAACAACGAATATATATGTATCGATTTTGTGTGCAAAATTACAGAGTCTCCGTTGAAACAATGTGACAACAAATTCATTCTGACTTTCGGATTTGTTTATGAAATCACGTGGATGTCAAATCTGGATTTCGTCGGGATATTTTTTACAAGAATACTACATATGCATGTGTATTACCCCTCCAACTCTGTGGTGGTGTTATGCTTATTTCATGTGAATCTAATGACCTTTAACCGTTAGACAATATATTATAGCCTAACCATAAGACTATGTGCCCGAGGGTAGGTGACCATTTGCCCGACGTAAGGAGGACAAATGGTCTCCTGGCTCGAGGGTACATAATTCCATGTTTGGGCTATAATGTTTTTATTACATGCTTCTCTTACATAATTTCCCTCCAAATTTTCGGGTTTACATGCAAATCACAATTATATGCTTTATTTTCATGTTAAACAAAATTTGTCGAAAAAATGGGATGGTTATCATTAATTTTATCCAATGGCGCATTGATATAATTAAATCACTGTTATGAGGTTTATCGAATTATTTTGCATGATTTTGTAAAAGTAGTATTTCCTATGTAATACATGTATTTTTATCATTTTTAAATCCCGAAGTTGTCCAGCTGAAAATAGTTCCGATTCACTTTCAGTATGATGACAATGCGGTCCGTGACGTCATCAAGGAACGAGTTACTATTGATTCCTATCGAGCGCGCGACATTCGATATACGAGGCATGTAATAATAATTACTCGCTACATGTAATGTTTTGCCACAGACACACTGAATATTCTCATACGCTGATGTTACGTTTGAGCTAAGTAAATCACCCACTTCACATGGTAAATACCCTGTAAAATGATTTCAATGTACAACATTTCAAATGTAATGGTTGTCATTGCAAGTATTATACAAACAGATTCATGTCGCTCCAGTTTCTACAATAGGTTCAGAACGTGACCTTTATCGAGAGTGGGAGTTGTGGGCTCCGCAGTGATTGATCCATAATGCGGGTAGATCCCAGTGTAAATATGAGGCGTATGTCTTACATAATTTTAAAAGCATATAATTGGCAGCCTCTATTTTATGACTACGAACATACGGCAACCGGGTAGAAATAAGGGCCATCTGGATAAATATAGAAAGTGTCATTACATCAGAAATGCACGTTTCGAACGATGAGATTCACAATAGAAACAGAGGGCAATCGAGATAAGCAGGCAATATTTACACCATGATTCATCTCAATCATCATTTAATCTAACCCTCAAAATTCGATCGATCATATGAAAAATAATTTCATATATATGGGAAAGGGAACTTTAAGAGTACGTCAAATCCGAGCAAAGTTGAGTGATACAAATACTGGTATTATTGAAATAAACAAGTGTGTCAGACTGAGAAAGACGAGCAAGAAATTGTGAAAGACGATAGGAGTGGAGCTTGCAGTCAATTTTGCAAATCAGATGGGCATTTAGTTTCCTTCGCAGGGTGAAATGCACTTTTATCATGGTCATGTTTACCTGCATATTTACACTATTTGAAGTTTTTTAAATACAGACATTTATCAACCTTCCCATTTTTGACGTACTCTGTTCATTGATATCGAATGCCTTCTTCATTGCCTAATTATTTCTTGTCTGCATGCTCCTCATAATGCCTCGAGTATTTTGTACTTTTCATGTTTTCGTTGAGTTGTTTTCATCAGTCTAAACTTAGGGCCAGTGAGCTGCAACGAAAACTAGTTTGTCTCTCTTCGGGTCGCGGTGGCAAATTCACGTCGTAGAGATGATTTGCGTCTTGTAATTGGGGTTGATTTTCCCTATGATTACGCACGATTGGTATGGTAATTCGGTTGTGAGGCGAGTTACCCTATGAGTTGTATGTTTGGAATGATATCCATTATCCATATCACTTTATGCAATTTTTAATGAAGCATTATGTTCCTAACAGCGCGTGCGACATCAATTTTAATGAATTATTTTATGTAAATCAAGTCTACCAATAATATCACAAAATTACTGAATGATTAAGTCTTTTAAATTACATGGGTGTTAAACCGAAGTTTAAAAAAAACTTAGTTAAAACGTCACCTAGTTTCATGATTTTGGCTGTAAAGAATGACACTACACAAATGGCGTGTCAACATTGGGGAAATAGGAACAGCATGTTTGTTTGTCTTTTTATTATTTTGAGACAAAGTAGCGCCTTTACTTTCTATATAGAGATTGAGACCCTGGGCAAGTGCATTCAATTCCTGTTGAAAAATTCGCATAAATTTTGAAAAACGTTCCTTATTTTCCAAGAGGAAGGCCTCTGAAAACCTTAGCGAATACGACTAAGGAAAGTGGTCAGATTGTGGCCCACTCAGCTTTGCGTTGACTTAAATCCCGCCACAGACACTGGCCTCTTGTTTTCGAGTATCTGCTGTTACGGAAGATATTTGCTCCTCAGAAAAAATACTTTCATTAAAGTACAAAATTCAATACATTTTACGTAAACAGACTTTATGTATTTTACGTAAGCTCACTTCATGAATTCGGACAGTTATATGTTAATTGGAAACTGTGACAACATCACAAAGTTGGTGGTAACTCAGCACACAAGTGCCATCTAATCTACGTATACTCTTAATTGTCGGTATAACGACAGAGTCATTGAGTGATGTTAGCATAGGATGATGTCAGCATAAATAAATGTTAGCACAAACAAGTTGGAAGTTTGATGGTAGACATCTCTGCTGTTTTCGCTAGAGGTTAATTAATTTACCAGCGTAACTTGTGAAATTGTTTCACTTAAGCTTATTTAGATATGTAAATTATTACCCGCCGATTGCTTTTAGAGTTGTTTGTATGATTAAGTTTTACCTTGAATTATTGTAATGGGTTGAATCAAATTTCCATTTATAATTTAGTTAAGAAAGTATATAGTTAAATGTTAGGTTTGATAGAGCAGCCTTTTACTATCAGCGGCTCTTCTGTAAGCATCTTCTTTCAAGAAATAAAGATTCATATTTGTCATCCACATTCCTCTACTCTGGTAGATTCCAGTATCCTGCTCGTAAGACGATCGAAGTGACACTAGTAATACTGCCGTAGCCATTCTCTTACAGTCTGATTTGAATTATTTGAATGTTCAAGCTGCGAAATTTACAATCATGCGTTAGGTTTTGAATTACATAGAGTAAACAATTTCTGGATTCAGGACAAGGGATTGTAAAATATTTGCGGACCGTCCTATTACGCGTTACTGTACATATTATGTGGTCTATACTTACCAGAGCATCTCTTGATATCGAAATAATCACTTAGAGTTCCCGGCATGGGATTTCAGAATGAGAGGCCAGAAAGAAGCGGGCAGATCACTGTAACTTTCTTTGTTGATCAAACAAGGGAGAGTAATGAAGAATGATAAAGATGGGTAAACTATGTTCATTTTTCGAGCTCAGACGGTACGTATAGGTATTGTTTTATGTCTCAGTTCACCGCCAAGAGTAAGGAGTAAACTTATATTACATCGTACTTGCGCGGATATTGTCTCCAATTTACCCAGATCATTGTCATTTGAATTGAACCACGTTTGACATGTTTTCGATTCTCTGCACAGCGGTTACGTGACCATACTTCATAACCAAAGAGGAATTACTTTAAGGGCGTTAACTCACCTGCCCGAAAAACGTCTTTACCTACTCCCCGGTTCTAACCTGTGATCATCAGTTCCACCAAAGTGTCGATCGATTTCCACTAAAATGTTTCTGTCTTAGATTCCGAGATCTAACCGCAGTGTCGCCTTGCTTCTCTCTGAAATAATGCTGACGGATTTTTAAGACTGGAGACACGTAGTACGACTATGTACTATTCTACTATGACGAGATATTGTCGGCAGTGCTACCTTATCGCGAATCAAGACATGTTATCAATGTTGACTGCGCATGTCCATCTTGTCTCTGTTTCTCATTGGACGATTTCCAGTACTTGTACCCCGTTATCGAAAGCTTTTTCTACCTCGTCAAATATGTCGGTGTCTGTGAGCGTGTAAACTTAGAAACCGTTGCATACAGATTACTTATTTGTGCGTGTACAGAAGGCCAATGCACTTTGGAAGCAAAATGCAGTAAAAGTATATTCGACCGATGATTGGATAATTGATTGCGAGGCCACTCTGAACCCTAAATCCTATAATTTTGTAATTTGTAAATGAACACTTCACGGTTCACGGCATCAATGTCTTTTTTCAAGTCTTAATTATTCCAATAACCAATTCTCTGTTCCTTTCATCAGATACTTTTATAGTTCATCTACAACGGCAATCTTTGTACTTCATCTCTTAATCCATGTTTATGATAATACAATAAATCGAAGCTCTGCAAGTCAAACAGGGGTTGCTTATTGTTTTGTTAAATAACGAAATTAAGGAGTATAAAAAATGAGCGATAACTTCCGGGATCAATTTGTGTTCCTATTTATTGCTACTTTCAGTTCCAGTATGAAATTCATTTTTGAGGCAGAACAAGCATACAGTTGCCGCAATTCCACATTTTCACTTTTCAGGCATGTGAGTATCTTGAAAAATAAACACACCAGCAACATTAAGAACTACACTACTAAAATCTACTAGTCCATCTCTAAACATTTGTCTTCCTTCCTTCATATGTGTAACAATTGATGATATTGCAGGACATTAAAATGCCATTTGATTTATTCCACGTTCAGCAGCGAGACATACTTTGATCGACTGGAGGTTTTGATGATTATGCATCGCAGAAGGTAAAACCCCATTACTATACCGCAATGTCTGGTTGTTCTTATTGTAAAGGGAATTACCATCAAAAGTTTAGGAGAAAAGACCTAATCACAAATTAGGTTAGAAAATTACAGTGGTATAATTCTGCTTCCCAGTTTTCGTCATTTTTACGGAATAGGAACGTACTCAGTGATGATGTTCTTTCGATTTCATCATCGAAACCGGGTCACGTCAGCAGTATCCTATAGTCGTATACCTGTTTTGAATTTAGCGGACCCTAAAACGATGTTTCAAAGATCCTGTCTTTCACATGGTTGATACTCCTCATAGGAAAAGGCGCCCACTAGTGGCAAAATCCTAAATTACACCTTTAAATAGTCCTTTTACCGGTTCCATGCTGCAGTGCGCTAGAGTGTACAAAGCATATACGTTGCCCTTAGAACGCATGGTATATTACTCATGGAAGAATATGGCAGGTTACACCTCGACCTACATTTTCGTCGCTGACAGACACAAAAAACACAAGGCGATTTTTGGCATTGCAAATTTGTGTTCAACACAAATTTGTTTTGAGTGTGTATACGGTTTTTGATACAGCCATAGTAATGCCAAGTATTGTGAAACAACCAGGAAAAGGTCTATAGCAAGTACGGCTAGCAGATGCTGGAGATAATCCCGACCGGTACCGCTTGTAAAGCATGCAGATAGAGACCAATATCATGTATGCTATGTACATTGATACAAGGTGATGCAATTTGTAATATATGTCTAGCCACAGTCCCTCCACACATCTGTGTGCAGAGGGACTGTGAACACAGGTTTGTACTTGGGCAAGAAACGGGTGTAGCTGTACAACCCAGCTGAGATAAGCAAGTTTTCTCTTAAATTCAATAAATCGCTCTTCTGTATCAAAGAAACAACCATGCAAAAGACAAGAAAGAGGCGACATATGAAGTTAACCTACGATTTACTATGAATAATAGCACAGGTAGTGCAGGCAATAGTCGTCTAAAAGACATGATCATTAGTTAAATAATAACACATGAGAGCGAGGGCAATATCACGATTTATTGCCTGCCCAAGGGATGGTGGTCATGATCGAAATATTGATGATGCCCGAGCCGTAGGCGAGGGCATCATCAGTATTTCGATCATGACCACCAGCCCGAGGGCAGGCAAAAAATCGTGATATTGCCCTAGCTCTCATGTGTTATTATTTTTATTACACCGAACAAGCAAACATGCAAAGAAACAAAAACACAAAGACTTCTTCGAGTACAGTTCGCCTTCTGAGTCCGGACCTCAGCGTAAAATGTTGTCAGTGCCGAGTCTAGGGTTGCCGCTAAAGTTTGCCGATTTCCTCGGTGACGTATCCAAACTTGTTGCTTGCATAGTCGCTGAATACAGAAATTGCATTCATTGTTGCCATTTTCGTTCGTTTGCTGTTTACTTTCACCAAAATATCGTCTAACTGTGCCGGTGACAGCTCTGCATGACGTTTCGCAGCCATAAGTTGCCGATTGCAAAGTACAACAAGCGAACGACAATTTGTTTTGCGCAGAAAGGATGCGCAGTAAGTAAAATGACGTCATCCATGTAATATCAAATGCAGAGGGCATCATCACATTCGCAGAGGGCATCATCACGTTCTTTTACATGTCACGTGAGTCGTGTTTAACCAATAACAGTGCACGCTGAACTTCGAGTGAGGTGTAATAATATGTTCTACCATTGACCCTTCCGATCAAAAACGCGGAAGCTTATTGCCCTGCCAAATAACTCGGTAACGGCTTATAAGCTGCTAACGAGTTCTCTGGTCAGGGGGATGAGCCCACTCGTTGGTGATCGGTAGAACAAATTATAAAGGGGACTGTTTTCTTTGAAATACTATACAGAGATAGCGAGTGTAAAGTAAGAGACACACGCGACACAGGCGAGACTTGTATAATAAAAAGAAAGTTCAAGGCATTACATTTATTGGTCATAAGTCCTAGATGAATATTGGTTGCAATACCTTTAGATAATACCTACATTGGAAACTCTGCCAACGTGCATTCTGACAGTCGGTTGAATGCTTCAGCTTTAAATTTATAGAATACGGACAAAAAATACATGTAAGATATTCGAATTTCACCTAGAAATATCAATTCACTTTACATGGTTGTCTTGATGTAATTATCCCTACAGAACTTGCTAAATCTGTGCATTTAGATGTATACATGTTGTTAAATATTGACGTTCAGGCAGTACGAAGTTTCTTGACAAACAATATTAGTGTTTTCAGATTCTGTATAATTACAAGCCAAACTGTAAATGAAAGTAAACATAAGAGCTATTGCCCCTTTTAAGAATTAACAGCCGATTGTACTTCAAGTAGTTAATTGGATTATTTATTGTAAAATGTGATTCTTTTTTCGTCTAGTCAATTGAAACCCTGCATAAAAGTACTCAAAGGTCAAATGAGAAATCATATATCAATCAAAATATTGATATGGACACTCAGGGGAGAGTCACTGTTGTTTGCACACGGAAATTGGGGACGGTCACTCACTATTTCATGCAAACACTTTTAAAGGATCTCTATTTTTGGCGCAGCGTAATTAAAAAAAACACCGGCCCTCTCTTCCTTTGTAATTTCTGTCCAATCCCTCAATAGAGAACAATTCACTAGTTATAATAACACATACGTTTGAAACAATGGCATCGTATATTCTGGCAATATTGACTGTCTCAGCTTAGAGTACTATCTATCTATTAGTATCTATCTGTCTTTCTACCTACGTACCTCTCTATTTATCTACCTTTCTATCTATCTATCTATCTATCTATCTATCTATCTATCTATCTATCTATCTATCTATGTATATGTCTATCTATCTATCTAGCTATCTATTTATTCATAGTCAATTACTCCTCCATGCATTCATTTTAATATTCCTTCATTCATCATCGATGGATCTACTTGGCTGGTCGTCGAGTAAATTCTCTCTCTCTCTCTCTCTCTCTCTCTCTCTCTCTCTCTCTCTCTCTCTCTCTCTCTCTCATAGAGACTACATGCATATTGGTCTCATGATTTGACGTGCCACAAGGCTGTGGGCTTGATTTTGTTATAATACAACAGGGTTTTCTCTCGACTGCGCGATTGCGCAAATTGCGCACTTCGAGTCATTGTCTGCCCTGAAAAAGTCACTGACTGCGCGAAAATCGCGCACAGAACACAGCAAGCAAAGGCGTCCACATATATTGATATTTGAGGATGACCAAAGCAAATAGTACAGCGAACTGTGTGAATGAATGATGGAAGTTGGGAAACTTCGAGCTTTAGCATTGTGTAGGCACGTGTATAGCAATGCAACACCATCGTTTGATCGGCGCATGGGGATCGGTGCATATTTTCATGGATTTAAGCCCCCTAAATTCGGACCGAATCGTATCCGAGGGAACATGTATGTCAAATCCTGAGTCGGGGAAACTTGTAGGTGACAATTAGACAGAAGATAGACAGCAGCCGAGCACAACAAAAGCTGACAAACGTCATCATGTCGATGTTTATGCATATGTGCTGCATACGACAAATACGACACAACTGAACTGGGTGACGATCGTAATGATATCAAGGAAGCGCTTCATAAGAAGGCAAAATTCACATCAAAAGTGACTGCCCCCTAAAATGTCAAGTCTGCCCCCTAATTTTGATGAATGGGGCAGAAAGTGCCCCTTTTAATGAACATGCAGAGAAAACACTGATACAATGAATAAAAATTATCATCAGTTTATGTAGCGTGAGTGGAGTAAACGCATTCAAATTGTTGTCATCGTGTATAATCGTGTAAGCCTTTGATCACGAAGGCACACAGAGCACTAATCTTAATCCGGCTTAAAAGAGTCCGGAGTGGAGAAAACGATAAAAGAAACGGGAAATAGCTGTATCTTTATGAAACATGAAAACAGAAATGCCAAGCTAGCGTGCCAGTCCATGACATAATGTATTTGTTTGTCTGTCGTCTGATTTCGCATTCCGACCATCTGTTGTTTGTTGTACGGCTATTGAAAGTGAGGTACCCGCAAAAGATAGTTGTCAAATATTTTCTGTCTCCATCGTCCTCCAAAGATGGCTATTCAAAGTATGACGACATGCGCCCCCTGACCTCAAATAACCTCCTTTGGTGAGGCCGTCCCACAACTGTAAGCAAATATGTGGACTATTGATGTGTAAATCAGGGTGGACCGGGAGTTCACGGAAGAGTGACGTAGTTAGGACGCTTTAGGTCAACCATACAGAAATACTCTCTACCCGTCACCTGTTTTACATTATGTCGTGTGAACGAGTCGCTCCTCGTCGGCGTATAGAGTGATTCACCGTAACAAGCTGTGAGTTCTAATTTTGGCCGTGGTGAGTGTGATAGTTTGATAGCAGATGTATAACAAGGTAAGTGAACGCCCTTGGCGATAATATTTGATAGTAATACATTCTGACCCCTATCATGGCCATAGGACAGATCCACCAACGATAGCAACTGAAACACGCCGGATTAGAGCGGCTTCAATAATGAAAGGACTGCTGTTTGTCAAATATTTGAAGAGGTCGTTTACGCAATTGAATGGGTTGACAAGTAAACATGAAGCCACATTGTCGAGGTCTAAACAGAATCCGAAGTTTACTTTGTCCATTCCTACCCGAGTCCATGCTTTGTCGAAATTGAAAAAGGCGGCGTTGATTAAGTGTCAGTATAAAAACCCATAACTTTACGCATATACCAAAAAAAATTGAGGTTGTCTTCTTCTGGTACTGAAAAAAATGCTTGAAAACGTTCGCTTTTGGCTTTCAATGTTTGCCCCACTAATAATTTTACCAGTCTCCTTTATTTACACACATATATGTCCTCCCGCCATGCCTCGGTCAAATCGTGTCTGAAAGATAAAAGGAAACCGTACAGCGAACTCAGCTGAATGCTTTTTCGGATAAAAGTACGTTCATAGTGATCGAAATACAATTAAGGCTTCATTGACAGACGTGACCTTCAATACAAACTAGACGGGAGGTACCATTGAAATGAACACTGTTAAATAGCCATAGGCGTGGCGCACATTATGTGGTCTGTTGGCAAACTTAAAAACCTGACGAAGGACTTTTTTCCTGTCGCATCACTTGAGGACGTTTATCGTGTGCGATGTTTGCAATGTCGCCATGAAAGTGTTTATTCCGTCCTTTTGTTTATCCGATTCGAAATATTTTTGTTCTTTTTCTTCTAAAATGAACCACTGACATATCATGAGCACTGACATTTTGTCATGTCACTTGAGTCTGAACTTTAAGGACTGTCGAAACCCGCTTTGTCTTTACATTAAGTTTTTATTATACCGTTTCCTGCAAAGTGATACATGATAGCACAGTGGGCCCAGAGAATACGACTTTTATAAGCCATGACCTGCTCTGATGAAGCCAAGGTTTAAAGTATCCAACGGGGAAAGAGCGATCGCCAATGAAAAAGCGTTACCGCCTTCGCTTTTATAGATTTAGGCTCTGCGCCAGCTAAGTGAAATGACTTTCGAGTCGCCCAGCCAGTTTATTTCTCTTCAAAACTAAATCTTTGAGGACAACATAGACAATTAAATGGAAAGAAACCGTCGGAACGCTTTTGTGCGGATTTATGTACGTAAAAGGTCACATTATCTAGGTTACATCCGATTGGGAACATTGTTACTGCCGCGCCCGGGCATTGAAGATTGTACAGCGTATTTCCCCGTGACGTCATGTCTTTGGAATTCGTGCCAATTTCAAGAATTTGACGAAACGTGTATTTAACCGTTCTGTGAATATTCAATCCAAAGAATACATGTCATAGAATCTCTCCTGACAGGACATCCGCTTTGTTTTATGATATCTCCAGTTTACATTAAAAGTGAAAGTTTCTGTAATGACGTACACTATAATGCACATAATGAGACCACAAATTTCAGCTGCTCTCTGGAATAGCATGTCTACATTACCCCGCATAGAGCACCGCAGGAACACTTACTGCTATATGACGCAGACAAAATAATAATATCATCTTAACTTTGCTGACGGCATTAGACATTGAATTTAATTTGTAAGTATTAGAAACTAGACCTACGTAACTGCTTTTCGAAAGGTGAATCATTTTTTTTTTTTTTTTTTTTTTATTCATTCTGACATCCAACAGGCATAGCCCAATAACTGGATGCAAACAGAGAAAAATTAAAACATGAGAAAGACAAATTACAACATGCAGAAACTAATTTAAAAAAAGGCACTAAACAAGTAACAACAGAGACTGACAAACATCAAAAACTCTCGACAGTAAAATGACTATCAGCAAGAGATAATAAAACAGATGACACTTGTGTTTTAAAAGTACTAAGACTGGTAACAAATCAATATCAAAACGATAGACACTATTTAAAAGTGACATTGCCCGAGACGAAAAACAATATTTAGACAGGTTAACGCGGTGAGTTGGAATCCGGAAAAGGTCAGAAGACCTGAGACGCCTTGGGGGCACAAAGAAAGTGAAGGAGCTATTAATATCCGGACAATCGGTAATAAATTGACACACTTGTGAATAAAACAAAGATCTAAAACTTGACGACGAATAAAAAGAGGCGAAAGTTTAAAATAAGAACATAATGTAAAATAATTATCAACATTGTACTCCACACCCTCCTTAAAACAAAGAAATTTAATAAATTTCTTCTGAACTCGTTCAATTTTGTCAATGTACGACTTCTGGTGTGGAGACCACACTACTGAACAATACTCAAGGATACTCCTAACAAGTGCAATGTAAATACTTTTGATGGCAGTGGTATTAGTGAAGTCGCAGCAAGTCCGTTTAATAAAACCGACCAATTGATGTGCTCTTTTGATTGTGCAATTGATGTGATATGTTAATATTCGCCTTTATTCCAAATCATGTCCTTGATATTTGAAGTAAGGTGTGGTGATTTGTCCTAAATCACTTGTTGTTTGATTTTTCGAGCAAGAGCGATAGTTCGTCAAATCATCTTTCATCTGCATGCTTCTGAAACGTGGACATACTTGGTCAAGACCAGTGGCTCAATTTCAAGATCATTGACGTGCGACTTCTGATTTTAGTTGTTGTACATTTCACCTATGATAATCCTGCTTTCACTTAAACTAATTGTTATCATTTACCCTTTGTGTCGACAACAACAATTCAGAACAGCTACACTGAGGAGTTCAAAGATATTATTACTTTTTTCATTTCAGTTCAAAATGGCCAATTTTCTCTGTTTCGTTGGTCTAATGAGTTTAATGTCACTAGTGACAGTGACTTTATCAGGGAAATTTCCTTCAGAAGACGACATTGGGTGTGAAGGTAGGCTTGCATGTGTGATTTTAATTTGTGATATTCTTCGACCAACCATCTTGTCAACGGAAAATCAAGGAATGGCCTTGAAATAAATCTAGGCAAATTTCAATATTCAGACAGTTCACATGATCGTTTCGATTAAAATTTGACTGTCACAATATTTCGGTCTTTATTGTGCTTTCTACGCACAGTATTTCTGAATTCAGAACAACATTTTCCTCACGGTATTTTTATCAACCAACCACATTTTAACCGATAAATGAAAATAGGAATGACGAATATAAATTGATAAAATGCCGCGTGCTAAGAAAAGTGTTGTTATCCCTGAGTTCGCATAATGACGTTATGGCCGAAAAGTCAACTCTAGTCGTGTAATGTGAACAGTAGATTGAAATTACAAATTAGAAACACGTGATGTTAATCTGCAAGTTTTCATTGTTTGCCTGGAATGTTCCGGGATAAATATGGTGAGTTGAGTTCAACAACACAGTTCTAAGGGTCACATTTCACAAAAGAGTTTAGGAGTCATATTTTATTTAACTTAGGTTAGGTTAGAACAATGGCAACAACAACAAAAATGAACGAAACGTATACACAAGCGAGCATAGACTCTAGAAATGAAATATGGTTTAACTCTGAGAGTATGAAAGTCTACGAATTCCTAATCACAACATTTCACAATGTAATGAGAAGTCGTCATTATTACGACTCGTGGAGATGGGAGAAGGGTCTCTCAAAAATAACACACAGAAAGGATTTCTTAAAACATGCTGACGATGACATGATGGGGGTTACACAAACGTTTCAATATATGGAAAATGGTCTCACTATCACTAAACAACCCTATTTTAATGACAAATTTTCAAAAGTTTCAGCATCGGAGGACCCTTATAAGCTTAAGCTTGCCTTTGTTGCTCCGCACTGCTGGAGGATACTGATAAAGTTTGGATTGGTGTAGATCCTGTGTTTACAAAGTGAAAATATGTAAATACATAAACGTATGTTTGATACACTGTTTGATACTGTGGCTTGGCTGATTGAGGTCAGATGTATGTAGTGTTCTAGATATTATTCAAGTCACACTATTTCAACATTATGTTTTCAAACGTTTCAGCATCAGGACAGGGGACTGTTAATGTTCATAGACACTTGATTTACTTCAATTCTGCCCCTGAGTAGCAGTGCCTTAAATTAAAAGGTTAATGCTCCAGCAGTCATACAAAATAATCGAGAAATATATCACATTCAATAATGCATGTATGAAATAGCATAATAAGAATCTGGTGTAATATTAGCATACACGGGTCTTTCAATGAAATTCTTGCAAAATATCATAGTAATGTCGTGTTTAATTGTGTCCTGGGGTTTGACTATGTGTCAGTGATATGTTAACCACAGCCAGACCGGGTCAACTCCATATTCAATAAATTGATATTGAATATTAGTCATTTTAAAATTTGTAGAGCCAATTTCTAATTTCTACTTTCACTTTGCTGTTAACAATGCACGTCTAGAGTAGAATTGCCATCATAAACGTCGACGCCGCTATACGTACACTAGAACCTCAAAATATGTCGTTATACTCTAATCGTGATTCTCATTTTCATTTATCTGTTCAAACAAGGTTGACTGATAAAGATACCGAATCGCCTGCGACATCATTCAGCCAATATCCTGAATTCAAAAAATCAAACTATTTTTGTTTTATGAGTGATCTAATACAGTCGGATAATTGTTTTGAACAGACGTGATCCAGATTGGAAACGATGCATTTGTGATATTTTCCCAAAACAATTTCAAGAAAAATTGGGACGACGCCAACGACACTTGCAAGGATGCCCTCGGAGGACAACTCGATGGCAGTTTGGCAGTTTTATCAAGCCCGTCACACGTTGAAATGATACGAGAACGTCTGATGGAGAATGACAAATTCAGCCACAGAAGCAAGAAGGGTTACTGGGTGGGCTGCTCAAGTCCGGCCCGAGATTGTGATTTCAAGTGGCTTGATAACAGCGAGGTTGAAGACAGCAATGCCACGTGGTTTTCAGGACAGCCTGACTGCACTGGATGCCCAACGTCTTCAGAAGAACGGTCCGGGGAGGAAAGGGACTCAAAATTTGGAACGGATCGTACAGATTGTTGTCAGCTATGGTTCGTGCAAGGATTTTATCTATTTCTTGATAGCGAAAATCTGTTTTTTTTTCACAAATCTCGAAAATCGATGTGTTCGAAATATACTTAGCCAGTAAATTTAATTTTCTTTGGTTTATATCTGTGTCTCTGTTCTGCACGATGTGTTCGTAATTATTAGAGGACTTTCCTCAGTCTACGGATAGAGACCAAAAATTAACAGAAAGCAGTGTAAAATTATCTCGAAGAAGTTATTCATTTCCTCGCTTTTTACGCATTGGAAAAAACCACAGGGTTTCGGGGAGGGTTGTATTATTTTGAGAGACTTTATTAACAATTGCTATAGCTTTGTACGTTCTGTAATGTTGACTTTAGATATCAGCAAAATCATCAATGTGAACCCAAAATTGAATGAGTGTATCATACTTTGTTTTGATTCAGGTAGAATACAGGTAGATATAGAAACTGAACACTTTAAGTTTTTTTCGATAACCATGAGACTTTCTGTCCAGCATAAGTGCCTCTGTAGTTTTGGAAAACAAACAGTGAACATATGTTTATCTGGGTTCATATACGAAACAGGAATATCGCCAATCGACAGATTTCGATCTAACGATTTTAGATGTGTTTCTTTAGCTCGAAGAGTGACATTTTTGTAACATTTGATATTCAATAGGAATAGTGACCAAAATACAGACGATCACTTCAAGATGGATGACGCCTGTTGCACAAAAAATAAACATTTCATTTGCCAATTTCGTAAGTAAATTCTTACTCTCCTTTTTCATGCCCTTTAGTCAACTAAGTAATTTCTCCCCACTATCTCTTTCTGTTATTTTCTCTATTCCTTTCTCCGAACTTTTTGCTCTCTCTGCCTGTCTCTCAGTCTCTCCCTCTCTGACTTTCTGCCCTCTCCCTTTGACTCTCTGTCCGTCTCTCTCTCATAAGTAAGGAGGCCCTAAGTAAGGTGGGTAAGTCAGTAAGTAAGTCAGTAAGTCAGTAAGTAAGTAAGTAAGTGACTGACTGACCAAGTAGGGAGGAATTTAAAGTCAGTCAGTCAGTCAGTCGGTCAGTAAGTAAGTAAGTGAGTAAGTAAAACCCAAAACTATGTCATTCAAATTGTAGGTTACAATTGATTTTACAGGTAATGGAATATCTTACGATCGGTTTACAAACTGTACGCTGCCCGAAGAAGCTACCCAGCCGATCGCAAGGTGTCCAGCACATGTTTCAAGTGACGAAAAGGTCGTTATTCAATGGCCGACAACGTTTGCTGGTCGTACGGTCGAGATAAAATGTCCTAACAACCAAGGAAGCGACAGCAAAGCGCAGAGAGAATGGTAAGGCATATACAGTGATACTCTGTTTGAACTTAAAGCTTAAGTATACAGTTTCAACCTCCGCCTTTGAAAATGTAAACGTTGTTCTAGTTTATGAGAATATAGTTGCACTTGGCTGTTGTGTAACTGTTGTGTTCCTGCTGTTTTGCAGGTATTCAGTTTTTGCTTAGGTTTTCAAAGTTATAAAATTCCGCAAAGTGACAGAATCGTTTACGAAAAATGCACGAGGCACACTTACAGCTATAGTAAGTCATGTGACCTACCATCAATAGACAACCCGTGATTTTTCGGCTCGTGAATTACAATACTCGTCGTGAATTGCGGCATAACATTCAACAATGCATGTTGCCTAATTAAACCATTATATTTGTTCATTTTACAAGTTTCATGACATAATGAACACTCTTATCGTTGATTTCATGTCAGTTATCGCCGTTCGAAATGAAGTTTAAATTGAGTGATATTCCACTCATGTTTCCTTTCCTCAATAGTAAGTTGAGAGCGCCATTGCAAGCAGTATGGGGGCAGGCCAACACTACGGAATGTATTCCTGAAAGCCCTACAAGACAAGAAGAAAACCTGAAAGACTTGGTGAAAACTACCATTCTACCAGGTTAGTAGAAAAGTACACGAATGGAGTGAAAAAGAGAACCTTGCATCATACATAAATAGAACACGATTGGAACTAATTTGGGATAATTGGATGGTGAAGTAAGGTCATTTAACCTGCAAATGTAAGCTCATCTACTTTTCGTTTTAAGTTACACACTTGTTTTTATGAGTAATTTGTTAAATTGCAACATTCAGCTATATGGCACCTAACACTTTTGAGAAATTTGGAAAATATGAAGATCCAATTATCCCAAATTAGTTCCAATCCTGTTATAGAAACACTTGGTTTTAAATGCTACTAAGATGTTTCACAGATAGATAGTCAGAATCCGTAATCTCATCTGGTCACCTAGACTGAAAGCACCGTCGACGGATCTTTCAGTCTACTGGTCACCATGGTAATATAAAGACGACTTGTGTGGCCAGAAACTGATGGTAAGAATTGGCTTTTTTCTTGTTTGTTGACAGAGCAAACGAAGAAAATTGCCAAACAATTGACAAACTTCACGTCCGCCTCCCAAAGTTTCGACATGGAGGACCTGATGCTGTCTGTCAAGGTCATTGAGAAAATTCTGGAGAGTGGAGAAAATGGCACGAGTGTCGCTGTGGCTGAAGATGTACTAACAAGTATCGATAACATGCTGAACGTCAGTCTCAAAGTGTTGGTGGCCGGTCAGAAAAATGATAGCTCAGCAACACGGTATGGAATATGATTTCAGGGAAAGATTCCACACAGAAATTACTTGTTATGTTATGTTTTGTTTGGAATTGGTTTTATCAATTTCATCGGAAGTTATTGCCGTCTATAAGTCTATAGAGAGAAAATGCAATGAAGCACAGAGTAACCGAAAATCCTGAAAATCAACAGATTAATTGATTGAAGGGTTACAGAAAAGCGCAATATTTTGGATAGTTATATCGTGAACTTTCAAAACACAGAAAAAAGAACATAGATTATTTTAAATTGACATGAGAACTAAATTATTATCGATAAACAAGATGCATAGATAGAAGAAGATAGTTACTTATCCTGACAAAGGAAACGTTTCAATAAGAAACGCTGAGGGCAGTGTCATGAGGTAATTGATTTCGGTTTGGGTAGCATTTAATCAGATTTTCACCGATCTTTGTTGATTTTCAGACTCATTGAAGCTGTCGAAAGACTCTCCCTAATCGTCAACAATTCAAATGGATCAGTATCCATTGAAACACCAAATTATGTCATGGCAGTAACGGAGATAGGTTATGAATCATTTTCTGGACTCGACTTCTTCGTCTCGTCTGGAATGGTAAGGAAATCTGAAGACAAAAAAATCTTTCTTTATTTGGAGTGTAGGATTCGCATATCAGACAAGAATAACTGATTGCTATGTATAAAGCTTCAGTGGTTATACTTCCATGCTAAGCATTTCATTGCACCAACACACAAACACCGGCAGAATATATGATAAATATGAGTCTCTAGAGTTTCCTATGGTAACACTTGGACAGAACGGGCCAATAACGGTATTTTGTGGAAACCAAGACTGCACTTAAAGACTTTAGTTTCGTTAGGTGAAATGTGAATTGGTTTGGAATCATTTTACATGAAACTCCCCCGAAAAATTAAACCAGCCATCACGGTGTTTTAGAAAATCTTTGATGAAATTTCTGTTTTTTTCTTCCCCTTTCCCAACTTAATGAAGTCTCGATTTTCGAGAAGAACAGAGGTTATTGACACGACGGAAAATCGTAGACCATTGATCAGCCTGCCAACGTCATTGTTTGATGGATTTGATATTCCATTTCGACCTCGGGCCAGCACTAGAGCTCAGTTCGTGGTACATAAGAAGAACACTTTTTTCAAGGTATGTCATATTTTCCTCATGTCGTCCTGCATTTTGATTCTGAAGTATTGGTTTTTGAAAACAAGGTTACTACAAATATAGCTTTTTACTTCTAACAATGATTTATTAGTTAAAGACAGTGCACTTTATTGCATCTTTTGAAAATCAATCATGTCGCTGTATTGTGTCTTTGGCTAGGTTGCTGACAACTCAACGACAGCTGGCTTCAATCCTGTCATCGCAGCCAGTATCGGAGAGATACGAATCACAAACCTGACAGACCCTGTCAAGATTACAATACCACACAAGAACACGGTATGAAATTTGTCACTGACTGATTTTCTCATCCCTGACTTCATTTTATCAACATCATTCAGCTACTCTCCCTTCCCTCTTTTTCCTCATTATCATCTTCACCCACACCGTCATCATTCATTTCGTCACCGTCATAATCCTCATCATGGTCATCTCCGCCATCACTACTTTAATTATCATCATCATCGCCAACATTAGTACCATCATTATCATCACTATCATCATCATCATCATCATCATCATCATCATCATAATCATTATCGTCGTCTCGCGTCGTATGTGATATCACCATCGTCGTCGTCATCATCACCTCTTTCACTGCTTTCATCATGAACGTCATAATCTTGGTCTTTATTCATTTGTTTGCTGTCTCTATCCTCGGCGTATTGTTCTTGTTCTATTCTGTAGATAATGTGTGTTCAATTCGTGCAGTAAATCGTATCACTGTATGTGGTTTACATTTATAGAATAACGACGCCAGTCTATTGAATATCAGCTGTGTATTCTGGGATTTCAGTCTAAATGGTAAGTGGTGCTAGCCATATTATAGCCTAACAAGTTGAGTGAGACCAGAATGACCGAAAAAGAGTTCACTAAGAGTAAAAGGGTATTTCAAGAAATATCGCTGCAATTTTCTAAAAGTTGTGCATAACACTAACCTCTCAGAACGGTTTTGGCTTGGCAAATATAATGTATGGGGGTTTGCGTACTATGAAAACCTCCTGGGAAATACGGCGTGCAGTTTCTCCGCCGAAAACGGCTGATTTTGAATCCAAAACTTGCACTGATATTACAAGCTGAGATGGTATCACGTATCGGCTTATGTTACTACATATTCGGTTGGCAATACATGTTGGGTTGACACATATTTAAAGTAGAACGCGCCTCGGGAACAGATAGACTCTCAATTTTCTGATGTACCACTTGTTGGTGCTCATTTTAAAGCTCTTGGAGAAAGGAAAACTTTCACAGTCTTGGTTTGTCGAAAATGCAAAATTTAATTTTTCTCAAAATGGCGACCATTTTTAATTTCAAATATCGCAAAATGTTGGGTAATTTGTTTCGCTTGTTCCAAACTTTGCACGTTGGCCCCCAATTTCGATCGTTGATCGGGTAAGAGAACGGTTGAAAGTTTCATTGATGAGATTTTGAGCAAAAGTTTAAGTCTTTCATTTTCGAGGTTTATACACCTTAAACATACTAACGCCCTATCCCAGTAGTCAGTAACCACGTAACATCTTTCTGTGGATGAAGTACCACTCACTTCGTTTTTTTACTCTTTTTTCTTTCATTTTCGAATTTCATGAAAGCTGGTGATGGCGCTTGGTCAGGAGACTGTTGTGTGGTTTCAAACGACACGGGTAATGAAGACAATACAACCGTATGTGAATGCAATCATTTGACAAACTTCGCACTTCTTGTGGTAAGTAAGATTCAAAACTTCTCAATTGTCTCTTGGATTTTTCCTACTGAGTCAACCTTGATTGGTAATCCCTCTTCCGTTGGTAACCTATCTCTGTTAGTAACTTGGTTGGTGCCGACCGCAAGATCACTAATAAGCCAATGCTGAATAATGTGTAAAAATATAGTTCTTTTCAACTTTCGTGAGAAGTGAATTAGATTAGATTAGATTAGATTAGATTAGATTAGATTAGATTAGATTAGATTAGATTAGATTAGATTAGATTAGTGAAGTAGGTCAGATCAAACGGAAAAGAAACCTAATTCGCAGTATTCATTAAACTGAGTGACATTAATGTGATGACCTGGAATATTTTACGTTCATTAGACTTTGGTTTCAGAGAGAGAAACGTTTAAATTGAAATACATTTTGAAGTTGCACATTGTGTTTCATTTTCAAGCAAATTGCCAAAGAATCGCCGCTAAGACTTCGAAAGCCAGGGTCAAAGTTCAATGCTAATAGGTGTATTACCGTGCAACAACAATTTAATCATCCTCACGCATCTTTCTTATTAGGACATCTACGGTCATGGTGAGCGGATCGACTCAGCAAATCGGAGGGCGCTATCCATCATATCCTATATCGGCTGTGGAATATCATTACTAGCATTGCTGCTCACGATAGTCAGTCTAATAGCATGCAAGTAAGTACACGATCAACGTATCAAAGTTCTATTTAAATATTTCTTCACAAAAGCGTTTTTTCAATCAACAAAGCATAACAAGAAAATTGAATAACCCGTTCTATCTTTTTGAAGTCTGTCTTCTTCCCTATTGTATTATTGTAAGCTGAATCTTGTTATCCCTGAGTGACCGGTGACAATTTTAACTCAGAGCTACTGTTTCCATTTCAGAAAGAGGAAAGACAAAGCCACTAAAATCCTGATCAATTTGTGTTTTGCACTCTGCATGGCGTTATTGATGTTCCTGATTGGTTCATTCGCTGTCGACTTTTCACCAATCGCGCGAGAGCTTTGCACAGCCGTGGCTGTTTTATTACACTTCTTCCTATTGGCCGCTCTAATGTGGATGGCTCTCGAAGCACTACATCTATATTTCAAATTGGTCAGGATTTTCGAGCAGTATATCTCGCATTTCATGGTCAAGTTTTGCCTGTTTGGCTGGGGTAAGGCATATTTATATTTTCTCAGACTATATATGTATATATATATATATATATATATATATATATATATATATATATATATATATATAGTGCACTCAGCGTCATACACTATCGATATAGCAAATATACCAAATATACCAAAGTAAAAAGGACGCGACGTCAGAATAAAACATATTTTATTCCGAGTTGAAACATTGTACGGTTTAATATTAGGACTTTAAGTTTCGAAAACATAGTGTCTTTGTACCAAAGCGTTCTATCGTATTACGTCGGACACAAAGCAGTCACACGTATCCTATGTCTGTGCTGTTTTCGATAAAAGGGTATACGATGTTTTTAAGTAAACGCATTCCTGTATATACCTCGCTTCCTTCTTCGAAAAAGTGAGAAGATATAATTTCGGCCGACTTATATTGATTAATTTTCATCGTGTCATTTTCATAAAAGCTCAAAGTGATTAATTGAATTTGTACCGTTTTAGTGATTACTGAATGAACTATCCTTCTATCACAGGTGTTCCCCTTGTATTTGTCATAATCACCCTGGCAGTGGATATTGGCAACTATGGATACCACAACACCATGTAAGTGAAACGATAACGATTTTTGCTTGGAATCATCAGTCGTGTTCACTTACCCTGCAATAAATTTCAAAGAACTCGACTTTATAAATAATGTTGGATTCCACACAGAGAAAGCACGTGCACGACCACGGTTCTCCAGGACCCATTTTGGCATGCCTTGAAGTGCTTGAATCGTAAAGTACAATATGTTATATGCGTTGAGAAGAAGACAGAATACATGATATATGTCAACTAGCCGTATGAAAGTCAGTGAGTGTTTCCTGTACTTTGTACTATATACTCATAGTTAGCGATGATACGACATTATGGATATTATCTTATTTCAGTTGCTGGTTGTCAAGGTACCCATTCTACGGTGCATTCTTGGCTCCGTTGTGTTTGGTCATCATTTTCAACTTTATCGTATTCAGTCTGGTCATCTACAAGATGTGTGGTCTAAACTCCCCGTCCATGACTAAAAACAGTGAAGCCTTCAGCCTCAGGATTCGTCTGAGGGCGGCAATCGGCGTGACTGTGCTTTTAGGTCTGACGTGGGTATTTGCTATTTTTGCCGTCGGTTCAGCCAGCCTCGTCTTCAATTACCTGTTCGCCATTTTCAACAGTTTGCAAGGACTGTTCATATTTATTTTCCACTGCGCAATGAAGAAAGAGATTCGCAACGGTTGGAATAATGCATTCTGCATAGGAAACAAAGCCAAGTACCATTTAACAGGTTAGAAATGACAGATGACAAGTCTCTCTCTCTCTCTCTCTCTCTCTCTCTCTCTCTCTCTCTCTCTCTCTCTCTCTCTCAATTTTTTAAACATCTTCAAGATCTTCTTGAGTACGTAGCCGAGTGCTCACGCACACGTTGTGGGCGCTACACAGCCATATGAACGTTCGACAGACTACAGAACGTTCGACAGACTAGAGTACCGTACTATCCGTCACATTTCCAATCAAATCACATAAGAGTAAGGATTGCACCTGAATATGAAAACCTGGTAATGAATTATAAACAATGACGTGGCTACGCTCAGAAAACAAGGTAGTTTTGAGTCAGTGAGGCGCAGAAGAATAGTTTTCAACCTAGAATAATGGTCCCACGGAGAATGTTTTTCAGCACAGATACTTAATATTCGTAAAACGAAACCTTTATTTTTATAATCTTCTTCACAGAGGGTGGCCCTTCGACGGCTAGTGACAAATCTTCCAGCACTGTCAAGTCCAGAGTGACAAACAGGCCTGTGACAAGTAGAAAAACAGGTAAAATCATTATTCTTACCACGTTATCATATCTTAACGTATTCCGTTTTGGCTTTTTTTTACATTTAAGCTCCATTTTGCTATAATTGTACGAGATGTGAAGTTGTTCTTGTAGAATAGGGCCGTTCACAGTTTACGTCACTGTTCTCTCATTAATATGCAAAAATAAATATTTGTCCGCATTTATAGATTACGCTTTTGAAAATTACGCATGCAAGAACGACGAAAATACATCTCAGTGGGCGACTGCTAGTGTAACAGTGAATACTATAAAAACATATTCATGACTCAGAGTACAAGCTGCAAAAACAGCCACGCATGCAACATTGATAAAATCTGTCCGCATTTCAAGCTGCGTGTCCGATGTCGCGCGCGTGCAGCTATATTTAGTAACAAACCTGTAACCGTGAACAGCGCTATTAGTCTGTTTAGGATAAGTGGTGCAGGAAAAAAAACCAAGTATATTTTTTTGGAAAGAAAGTCAAAAACGTCATAGAATACAGGGCCGTAGCTTGACCAAATTGCCAAGGGGGCAGAACCTAGCTTAGCTAGGATTTGGGTGATTTACAAAATCTACATAATTATTGACAGTACTAGTATGAGGAAATTCCGAAGACTATGGCCCTGGAAAAAGCAAACTGAATTAAGGAGTTGAAAGTTATCACCATTGAGTCGTCTAAAATAGTCCCTGTTCCGATTGACTATAACTGTAGTTATTTAATTTAATTAGTAAACATACCAGCTGATTGGCTTGAAATCAACAACTTCACATTGAATTTCTTTTCAGAACAAAACTGCGATACGATGATTCTCCAATATTTCAATAGGAATTACATGACATGCCTGGTACCAGTTCGGGGGATCAAATCTCCTTTATGACTGTTGACCTCGTTTATTACTAAGGGAAACACGGAGGTTACTATTTCCCTAAAGCAGCCACTTCAAGCGTGTGAATGGCGCATGCCTTTTTTGAAAGTGACAATTGTAGATCGTTTACGTGCTCCCTTAATGTGAAAAAGTCTAATCCCTTTTAAATATTGAAGAAATGTTTGTCATGTCTGCAAAGTGCTTGTTAATTCTATCTTCTCTCGGACAAATATTTTTTTTCTAAATTTACCTATCCGTTTGTAGTCATTACTTTACAAAGTGTCACACTCTCATCAAATTGATCGCACAGTAAAAGTGTATTGCAGACATTAAACAACACCTCCCACATAAAAATGTAAAAGCAGCATCGACGTATATTTTACCTTGAATAACGGACATTCGTATGCACAGCTTGAAAAAAGACATGCCACATAGAAGTGCCATAACAAAATATTTAAAAAATGGTTCCCTTTTTTAATTAACAGACTCGACGACAATGTGAAAAGGAGTCGGTGGCTAAGAGTCGACCAAATATGAAGAATACTGCGATAAGCTTGCAGAACCTGGTGTTTTGTTCATCGCTGAGAAACAGACGAGGCTTGTATGACTGACGATAAGCTGATGCATGAAAATTTAGATAGAAAACATGAAAGCGGGGACAACTTCTACTGTAGCTACTGCGCTGATATCATACTAGGCTTGAAGTTTGGTTTTCTAAGTAGTTCGGAAAATTGTATTCTTGCTGTCATCGACACGTTGCATCTCAGCATACAACAGCAAATGTACGACTCGAGAAAGAACCGCAGTACTGCGGATTGCCGCAAATGACACGCTAGCATTTGTTCAGACTTGTGTGCATATCTGTATGTCTGTACAGACGTCAGGAGGTCTTCATTGCTAGACTGGATTTAATTTAATAGCTCTGTTTTAAAACTGTCCAACTTGACAATGAGTATTTAACGAGTCTTATGAGCTGCTACTAAGTCTGTACATCGCGTAGATTTTCTCGTAATCTAAGCGTATTACTGATCCTTTGCCTTTAGCTTTGTAGCTTTGTAGCTTTTTTCAAATTTACCCAAATCCTAAAGCTGGAGAACTGTAACTTAATACTGCCAAGAGAGTTAATGACAAACAGCAACCAATTTCATGAAGCGTCACCAGGTACGCACATTTTAAAACATACTTCAGTGTATATTTACCTTCGACAAAGATCGCGTTGTGTAGTCTACCGGTACTTTAGCAAACACCAATTTTAAAAGCAAAAAAAAAAACCGAAAAAAAACCAAAACAAAACAAAAAACTAAACTTCTTTGAAAGGCGTATAAATGAAAGAACGGTACCCAAAGATTACATAAAATTAAGTAATATTACAAATTCTGATGTCATGTAATATAAATACGTAGAATTTTTATACTACTTGAAATTTATTACCAAGAGAAAAATGTGTTTTTAAATTCAGACATGTATCGGATAGTGACGTCCTGTGTCAGATGTGACAAACGCTTCATACGGACGCGTACGGGCAGCTGGACAGATAAGGATTCAAGAACAAAAATAAAAGAATAATATAAAAAGACATAGAGACAAATAGAGGCAAATTGTGTGTGAGAATGATCTCGGAGAAGGACGGAGTAAGACGGACGGACAGACAGACAGACAAACAAAGCACGATAGACAATAGGAACAGTCTGATAGAAAACAGGTAGGCCTACCCATAGAAAGATGTCACAAAAAATTAGGTATTCATAAATTTAGACAAATCTGAATACAAATGTATGTAGTCGATTTTCTTCTACGAATTTTGCTACATAAAATGAATCTTTAATAAGTCAAAGTTTTAAGTAAACACGATAAAGACTTTTTTCCATAAGCATTCATATCGCTTTTTATGTGAATCATACAGAACCGGGTATTTTAAATGCAATATAATACTGTTTCTGTTCTACCGAGAATATCGCGAAACGTTAAGAGCGAATAAAACGTTGTTTGTGAAATCCACTCACATAAATCTGCTCATTTATAAAAGTATATGCAAATATGTTTTGGACAAAAAACTTCCATCCTAAAGATTGGTTGTTTTGATTTCTTTGTTCATGACTGCCATCATTTTGTTGCAGTGTTTTGCTGTTTTCTTTTAAAACTCTGCGATGAAGGAATGTCCATCTTGTTTTCTAAAGACAACTCCATTTACGTTTGTTATCTCTGCAAGTTACTGAGGTTTGTTTATTTCAGATAGACTGATCGTCCGAGTAAACATGCCACAATATCAAGTCAATTGACTTTTCTGATTTGAAAATGCAAAAGCGAACCAATTAATTCAGAAATATGTAAAATTTATGAAAAATTTGCACTTTTTTAGGGTTGAAGATTTAGCGCATGTCCAGTTTTGTGAATTTGGTCACATCCGTTGCTCATTTACTGATTATTTACTTTACGTAAATAGGCACTTGATAGTTTTCAATCGTTTTTAAAAAATTGTCTTAAAATATATGCCTTCTCACTTTAGTCGATAGGATCAATCATAGATATGACAAACTGCATGGTAACAATCTGATCAGACAGGTTTTGTCATGGTCGTCACTACACAATGTACAGCTATGACGACTCATATAAGCACACATGACAGTACCTCCGCATTCGGTATAATTTCTACATGATCTGGAACTAGCCTGTTGCCGAGTAAGGTGTGGTTGTCCCTAGTGTAATTGCATTGGTCTTCTAATGCAGTAGGTGTCTACAGGTACAACACCAAGTTTTAAAGAAGACGTGCATGTGTGTCTTTGAATACGTCAGCCGTGTCATTTATGTATTTTGACGAGAATTAGTAAAACAATAGAGGGCGTGGCCATGAGGCAATTTTGATACCATATATGTGATTATTATTGCGTATAGAATTGAAATGGAGAGACAGGCTTCGTGGGAGATTATCTGAAAGTCAGGTATTATTGCGTCAAGGAACACCATAGGTGTTTACATCGGTCAAAGTAAGAGCCGTTGTCAGTCATGACATCTTAATTAGATAAATGTAGAATCAAATGTACGTTTTCATAAATGCGGTCGATCCACAAATGATTCGGGCACCCCAACATCAGTGACGTCACAATTGTAGTGCTAGCGATCAATGAATTCAAACTTTGTTTCAACGACGACGACTATTGCTTGAGTGGCTGATCTTCTGGCAATTAAATTCCAAGAGTGACCGCTGAGTAATATATTCTTCGCATAAAAAGGTGCACTTAGCATCACCATCATCCTCTTTTATTACTTTCAAGTATTGCCAAAACATTCACAACAAGCATATGCAATTATTTGCGTTGTGCAATTATTTGCGTTGTAGTCTGGTCGACTGTGTTGACCGATGACTTACCCTTACCTGAGTGGATGATAGAAACGGGGTGACGCCCCTGACGATTATTGAATTTAAATTGCCTCCTCGGATTGTGCCGGCCAGCTCCTGAAGTAATAGGTAGACACATCCCAAGAGACCCAAAAGTGTTTATATTCAGGTATTCGAAAAGTTTCATTTCCATACTGAGCATGCGCGGAAGACATTTCAGCCTATCATTCAACAGATTATATTTCCCGCTATATGAGCGTTACGTCATCACCAATTTCCTGACAAAATTACATAATAATACGGTTACAAGTTCACATTTTATAAAAGATGCTAACTATAAACAATTGTAAATTTGTATTTCATTTTATTAATCTATTCCGTGATGCCATGATGTTTCGGGGTAAAAGTTAGGGCAGTTGCACGTCTAGTTTCAAATTAGAATTACATTTCATAAAGGAATATCAAGTTTTTGACCAAAATTATTTTTGATTAATAGTAAATTTATGAACCCCTTCATCCGTATAGTAAAGTTACCATACTAAACTGGAGATTCTCTCCTTTTTTAAACATAGTATGAGAGACTTTCTGTCATCTTTGATGAGAAATATTGATTTGAAAACATGTGTCGCTAACACGCACTGCCAAATTATACACCTTTTAAGAGAGGTTTTCAAATTTTTTACGGATTTTTTTAAATTTCTCAATTCTTCTGTTTGTATATTCTCAAGAACAATTGTATAAATGCTGCTTCTAGCCTTGTATTCTAGATTCTATTGATATTGTCGACTGTTGTTTTATTATTCATATTGAATCAAAGTTATTTATCGCAGCTACCTTTACTGGGGACTTAATAAACCTCCCCCATAAAAAAATTATATTTGTGTCAGAATAATTTTATGAAACAGTTTTGCGAACGTTGAATCATTCCAAGATATGCGTACCTAATTTAAAATCAATCGTTTAAAAAGGGAAACAAAACAGAACGATACTTAATCTTACTCCAACTTCCCTTGTAGTCATAGATAAATAAAAATGTAGTAGCTATAAATATTTTAAGTGGTGTGACACACCTGTGTTTTACTAGGTCTTACAAATGTCAGACTGTATTATAATTCATTCGTGGATGGTCCCATATAACGTGACCACAAACGTTTCAGAGCAGTTCGGATCTGAGGGTTTTTGTAATATGCGTCAGACATCACAGTTGCAAGGACTCTAGCCAAATCTGGACACCAGCCTTCACAAGAGTTAAAACTTATCGCCCAGTTAATCAGTATCGTCCAAAGCTCAAGTCGAGTTCTACGAATATCGAGTGTCAGCTGTATGTTATTTAGAGGTCATATAAATACAGACTCTGACAGACTGAGACCAGACTTTACCAAATCAAACAGACGTACCGGGCCGCGGGTGGTAAACGACAGACAGTCTAGGCGAAGTAAAATCCTCGCAGGTAAGTGAACGCCTTCCAACTTTACTATCGATAACATATGACCGTGCAATCGTTTTTCACTAAGTATTTAGCTTTGCATGTTTTGAAGATTAAAGCAACAAAATTCCAGTGTGGTTGGTAACTTACAAACATAGGCTTCCATTTTACGTCACTGGACTATAGTAATGCGTCTATGCGTTGCATGCCGTCCTTTACGGAGGAATTTTAGCTGAATAAAAGTTGCAGATAAAGCACTTTGACTAATGTAATTCTTATGAATATTGCTGAAACATGAAACGTCTAAACTTCAAAACATTGTCTTGACATCATAAAATTCCTTTCAGATGCACCTGCAACGTGGCCAAAATCATTACAAAAGCCTCGACTTGCTGTCGACAGATATAAAATGACATCGTATATAATTTGACATTCAACAATGACACTCAGGTGTCTTCAGTTCGCTCTCTCATACATATAACATAACTTAGAGGGAGGGGGAGGGGGTCGTCGGATCTGCGTTGTTTACAAACAAATCATTTTCATGCACGATATCTAGATGCATCACATTAACATAGCTGCAACATTTAAACTTCACGATGTACATGTTTTGACTTTCATCAATTGCTATGTGCCTTAGAGACACGGTTGTATGGGTCCCATACAAACTTTGCACGCAGTTCCGATGACCTAGGCTTTTCAATACCATCTATATGAAATGAACACAAGGCTGTTTATATGAGTTTCAGAACTTTCGCCACCCCCCCCCCCACACACATATATTTTGCTGCAAGCATAAAAATGCTATCAGAACGTATTTCTCAAATCGTCAAACCCGTGAACTTTTTCTTGAATAAGAGTCTCCAGACAGTTTCTTCACTTATAGAAGTGAGGATTGATAATTTTATTGACAATTGTAATCATTCTTAGCGAGGTTTTCTTTGATGGTTATTATCGATCAAACTTTTCGTATGATTTGTTGACAACAGGTTCGTTGTGTTGTCAGTTGTTGTTGAAGAATGCTATTAAAATGAATATATCAAAACTGTTAATTACAATACTTCATGTCATATATTGAAAATTTGTATAATATTTTGCTATTTTGAACATCCATGCCAAAGCGCAAAACCTTAGCGTCAAGAAAATGCTTAGAAGTCCATGAACCGAAACTCATGAACGTTGACAAACAGAATAAGTTATTTTCGAATTACGAACCTCTACTTCTTGTCTAGATAAGGTCTCCATGTAGTCACTTTTAACTTTTTTTCAGGAAATGTTAATATTTGGAAGTAGGCTTGCTGAAATGCTTGTTATTAACAAGTACCTCAGCAAGCCTCCTTCTAAATTTTGTTCTCATTGTCAGATCAGTCATTAAATTTATTTTTTGCTGATTATGATTAGACTTTTCTGTTTTGCCGCTTTCAGCGATTGACCGTGCGATTAAATGTCTTCCATGTAAGACGATAAAAAGTTTCCTTCCTTTTTGTTTTGTTTTGTTTCGTTTCGTTTTGTTTTGTTTTGGGGAGTTGGTGTTTTGAGTTCTATTTTTCCTTGTTTTCTGATTTTCTTTCGTTCCTTTGTCACTGGACGTAATTCCAGTCATTCAGTGCCATTGGTCTTCCGCATCCGAACAATTAGTGAATCTAAAACCGGGAAAACACGAAATTTCTTGAAGGTGTCCTAATACCTGGGCCAATAACAATTAACGGGACAGGTATTGCTCTCCGAGAATTTGGAATAAAATGGGTTTAAAATAAAACCAAACTTTTGGTTGTGTCTATTATATTTCTGCAAGTAGCTTGGTGAAGAAATGATTTAGCCATTTCAAAACAAAGCGCCATATCCTCTCCGCTTCAAATACCACAGACAGCTTGTTAGACGGCTGAATATATCAATGACGTAAACACACAATGTATAGATGCCATATAGGATTTTGCGTTCATTGCGATAGTTGTACGAAAACCGTCGAAAAACAGTCATTATCAACCAGCGAGAAAATATGATGACAGACTTAAAATACGTTTTTTAAAACGTTTTTCGGAGGTACTATATACTGTAACGTATCAGTGACTTTCATATAGCTAGCAATACTCGGATATTCAAAATTTAAAGCAATTAAGATATGCACACAATATTACTCAATGGTACCAAATGGTATATTGCCAAATCCACTGAGATTTAAATAACTGGACAAAAGATTTCATATACAGGTGGCAAGTCTATAAGCCACTGCACTGGCTTATTGTGGACACATTTTGCGCTAAAACAATGACAACGTTTGTCTCCTAATACAATAAAAACATATTCCACTCAAATACAATATAATAAATGACAGTTATAACAGTACTTCTACTTGACCAATATAGAGAGAACTTACTTGTTGTGTAACATTATTCCCTACCTCAATATTCTTCTTTTAGATTCCACTGTACAAATGATTGGTTTATTTTTTATGTTCGGCTTTTATTTATTCAAGGCAGTTTATTGTTTGAAGTAGCATGGCCTACAGGTCAAGTAGACGTCAGTGTTCTGCAGTTCGTGATCTGACCTGCTCATAATGCGCAAAAAAGGGAAGTATGGAAGAGGGATGCTGTTTCGTTTGAAACGAAAGCCTGGTGTGAGACATAAACTGTAAACAATTTTCAAGTGAGATTCCTAATCACGTGACAGAGAAAGTAAAAAGTACATCAACAAAATGTCAGCCATCGTGTGTTGTGCATCCAAGTCAATGGCAGATGTTTGATTGTTCTTACAAAATTATTTTCATATTTCAGTCCAGAATGGCCAGACATCACCTTTTCGCGGACCTATTTATTGTTTTGCTCTGCGCATGTGCACATCAAGCCTATCAGTTTTGTTCACAGTTGAAAGAAGAAACAGAATTATACGATCATGGTGGTAAGTATTTTAACTGATATTTCACAGTCAGAGTCTTTAATCCAAACCAAAAATATGAATAATATCTTGAGCTATTCTGGTCACCTATTAAAGGTAAATCAGCCCCGCCATCTCGGAGCATATTGAATAATGAGTGGTTTAATTACTTTTCCACTTTACTAAATACTCCAGAGTTTGAAAGCGATGACCTTACTTAATTTTACGAAGAGATTAAGAGCTTTGTTGACAACGTTCAAAGTAATGGAGAAATTACGGATGTTGAGTTAGAATTTTTGACCTCTCCTATTGTAGTTGAGGAAGTGGAATGTTGTGTCAACAAACTCAAGTATCCTAAAGCTCCAGGTATCGATGGTGTGTCACCTGATATTTTTATAGTATGTGCCCATCCTGTTATATAAAGACATGATGTGTAAATTGTTCAATGCTGTCCTTGAGTCTGGAAATTTTCCAACTGCTTGGGCACAAGGTGTCATTGCACCAATTCATAAAAAAGGTGATAAGAATTGTCCAGTAATTATAGGGGATAACTTTGCTTCCAATAACGGGTAAAGTCTTTTTAGACAATCGACTTCGTGTTTGGCTTGAAAAGAACTATCCCATTGAAGATGAACAGGCGGGGTTTACACATAATTACTGTACATCAGACAACATTTTCATTTTACACGCTATTATTTCAAAATACTTGGCTCATAAAAAAATTAGATTATACTTAGCATTTATTGCTGTTTATTTTATAAATTGCTTAAATGTGAGTTGTAATATAACATTTTTAGAGTTATCTTATTAATGTATAGAAATGTACAGTCGTGTGTTCGGACATCACAAGGTATGACTGATTTTCTTCAATGTAATTTTGGTGTTCAGCAGGGCTCAGTACTGTCCCCTCTTTTATTTACGATTTTTTTGTCAATGATATTGGAGTCAACACTTACCGGTATTCTGGTGTCGAAATCGGTCTGTTGAAAATAAGGTATTTATTATTTGCTGACGATTTCACACTTGTTAGTTCTACAAAGAAGAGGACTACAGCGTTTGTTTGACAAATTGTATGAATATTGTTGCAAATGAAAGTTCACAGTTAATGTTGACAAAACTTAATTTTTATCTTTAGGAGAGGTGGGGTCTAAAGAGATATGAGAAGTGGTTTAGCAATGGTCAGCAGGTGGCGGTAACTTCTTTCTTTGGCCATCTTGGTGTTGTTCTTTCTTGGACTGGTCATTGGTACCAAGCACAAAAAGCGTTTAAGTGACCAAGCTAAAAGAGCCTTATTCAGCCTTTGTAAATTTGGTACATTACATGTCTCAACTGCTCTCAAAATGTTTGAATGTAATATACTGCCAATTCTACGCTATGGTACTGAGATTTGGGTTTGTATCCGGCCAGATATTGAAAAAGTTCACAACAAAGTTCTGCCTCATATTTTAAAACTAAAAAACAATACTTCGATCATTGCTATGAGGGGTGAGCTAGGCGGACCAACTTTAAAGGTTCATATGTATTGTAAAGTTATTAAATACTACTTAAAATATTGAAAATGGACAAAACAGAATGGTATTCAAATGTTATAAATTTCAAAAATGTAAAATAAATGTACAACGTTATGATTTGGGGCAAAAAGTGTAAGAGCTTTACTTCAAAGTTACGGTTTCGGAGAAGTTTGGGAACAACAAGGTGTAGACGACGAGACTATTTTTAAGATTGTTGAAGCAAAGATGTACAGATATTGATATCCTACTTTGGGTGAGAGACTTGAACAACTTCGGGGGACTAAATACTTACTGTACCTTTAAGGAAGAGCTCACTTTGGAACCATATTTGATCTTTATAGAGAAACCTGTTTTCAGACTTGCCCTTTGTAAATTTAGAACGTCGTTCTCATTTACTTAAAGTTGAAACAGGCCGGTGGAATAATATTCCCAGACCTGACAGACTTTGTGATTTTCGTAATCTAAGTGTCGTTGAAGACGAATTTCACTTTTTCCTTGTTTGTCAAACGTATATGGACTTGTGAGCGAAACACATTCCTTATTATTACTTTAACCCTCCTGTTATGTATAAATTCAAGACCCCCCTTTCATCTGCGTCACACTAAGGAAGTTGAGCACATACATTGCTAGAGATATCCACTTGGTAAATATTTTTTATAATATTTTAAATAGTTTGTTATTTAGTTCTACTCTTCAGGAGAACATGGTGCATGCTAGAGAAGAATCTCTCTTCCACCCCCACCCCCCCCCTCTCTCTCTCTCTCTCTCTCTCTCTCTCTCTCTCTCTCTCTCTCTCTCTCTCTCTCTCTCTCTCTCTCTCTCTATTTTCTGACAAACTTGAGTAATTTTATGGGACCAGTTTAACTGAGATTGCAACTTTGTGAAGTCTAATTGAAGTAATTCAAAGATTCTTAGATCGCTTTGTAAACTACGTTACTATCAACAATTCCTCGTCACGAATAACAAACATCAATTTTTGCTTTTTTCAGATATACACGTACTTCAGATTGGAGATGATGCCTGTCAGCAAATTGTTACGAATTTGGATGCGATAAATCATTGGCGATGTTTCTATCAAGACAGCTCAGAATTCGTCGGACAATTATTGCCTTGTTCCAATATTTCACTATTTGAATTTTTTCGGAACCACTTATTACAAAATGCCAGCTTTACAGACGCAGATGTCAAGAGTCACTGGGTAGGCTGTAGTAGCGAGCAAAATGTACAGAGTTACCAATGCAGATGGATTGATGTTGCACAAGTTGAAATGAGTGAAACAACGTGGGCTACTCTTGTGCCCTGTGAAAGAAATCAAAGGTCAACATCTTCACCAACAACATCGATACCACCACCGCCAATTTCATCATCACTATCATCGTTGTCGAGGTCGTCATCATCAATGTCATCATCGGTGTCGTCGTCATCATCACCACAACCGCCATCATCATCAGCTGCATCAGGTGATGATGGTGGTGGTGATGATGATGATGACGACGGCGTTGCTAATGGAAAGGAAATAAAAGCAGGAGATAAAGGGGAGGAAGATGAAGGAAAAGAGGAAGAATACGAATTAAGTGGAAAGGGAGAATACACTTACATTGTCACAGCGACTAACCCTGTTCTTTGCTGCCAAATGTGGTTCGTAAACAAAAACTTCCATAATTCTTAAATTGAAACTTTGGAAATAACCGACGCTGAATCTTTAGATGCTTACGTAGTTAAATGGAAAAATAAAGCCGGAAATACTAATTGGGCTGTTATTCTTTGGCCAAAGTTTAACTCGACCAAAACATTACCACTTTTCAAGTTTAAGAATATGTCCAATTTAGACTATATGTACCTCTGGCCCTTTTTAAAATGTTGTCAAAAGGCTACGAAATTCGTAAAGAAGTATGCCAAATATTTTAAAGAACTTTAAAGAGTTTGGATTCACCGAACTTATGACAATTCTAAATGACTTATTTTGATAGAATCTTGTAGTTTTCACAGCAATGCACAATCTGGAAGAGAACAAAGTAGCTATTTCAAGATGGATGGCGGTGAATATTCAGAATTGATCCCAAAGCCTCGCTGTCAATTACGTGAGTTAAAACTTTTCTTTTAACTTATTTCCCGCAATCATTGTATTTCAAGCACATTATAAAGTATTTCTTTGATTGAATGTTATCGGTGATCATGCAAAAAATCAATTTCTATCTCGAGGTTTTCAGTGTTTTGCATTTCGGCTGCCAGAAATCCCAATTACTACCCTTTCAGGTTCTGCGCCGTCACCGCAAAGGATATGTTTGCCTGAGATCTCTTCGGATGACAGGGTTCTTATATATTGGCCGAGTATTGGTGTCTGTCTCAATGGCCAAGCGGAATGCCCTTACGGAAACAAAAGCGATGGTGGGGCATGGAGGACATGGTATGTGTTAATACCCAATAATGAAATACTTAACTAATAAGCAGATGTACGATGAAGCATGATAGCGTTTTATGCCAACACTACATATTTTAATGTTATTACACATAAGGTTAGTATTAAGCATTTGAGTGATCACAAAACATGAAGGTAATACATCTATTTTGTATATTTAAGAAGCTGAGTTTTGGAAGACTGAAAGCTAATTCACCTTTAGTGTGTAAAAGCATGTTAATGTGAAATGTCAAGTGTAAGCGATTCTCGCCATGAAACATAACATAAAATTAAAGTTGACATAGATTATATTACCGTAATCCTATTTTAACTTACCAAATAACAACAATTTATTTGAAAAGTACAAATTCTTATGTTAACTTCCTGTCGTTATGTCTTCTGTACTCCCCAACTTTTATGTAAATATGTTGACCGCACAATATCCACTGAATCAAAATGCTTGTCAAGATATGATAGTTCGTTTTTCGGCTAAATTATAGTTTTCGTGCATTCTGCAGATGAGAATGAGCATTGTGTTTAGTTCAACAATTCTAAGATATCAATTAACAGGCTTACATTTAGAACCTTGTATTCTATTCCCATAAAGAACACTCAATACATACGAAATACAAACTTTTGAAATGACTTGAGAACTTACAAGTGAGAATGTGACTATCCTGCGATCTGGGTAAACACGTGTACAAAAAAATGATTAAAAGAATTTCAGTGTAAACTTTTATATTGACTTACTCCATGTAACAAATATACGTAATTTTGGAAACTAAAATAAGGCCATTGTTAAGGCAGCACAATAGAGAATACATTTTTACACCGTAATATAGCTGTTAGATTGATCTGGGATATATCAGAGTACATGTCGAAACAACAACATAAAATAGTATATTACTGAAGTAAGGGAGAATATCATCGATGAGGAACACATATTTGTAATCTGTTTTAATCGTGATTGGAGTAATCATAAATACTGGGCGACTTAATACAAAGACACCGATATAAATCATCTTCAAAAATTAATGTCTTGAGATAAGAATTAGAGAAACAAACCAATAGGGTTAACTGTGTTGGCAGCTTTTGGAAAATCCATAGTTCTTATAGTTCTTCGTCATTCATAATACTGTATTTATTTGTTAGCATTTCACTAATGCTTTTATATGAATTTTCATATGTTTTATAATAAACGATAAAAAAACTTTGGAAAGATGATTTTTTTATCTTGCTTTTATTTGGAACGATAGACTTTACTTAAAGTTCACCATGTCAACATTTATAGGTCTAGTGAACATTTTCCGACGTCATTTTATAATTTGTAAGTACCCCCGGTATCTCAGGAAGCCTAACTTTAAATTTGAAATAATTCTTGAATGTCCAATATTAAGGATTATGTAAATTGTATTACGTCATTATATAGCTTGTCTAATGTTGCAATGACCTAAATCAAAACTGCATGTCGTTTTCAAGTTTTCCCGACAGTCAATTTGAAGGTGTGTGGGGGGAGGCGAACACGTCGGCATGTATACCGCGGACAGAAGCAAGCCGGGGCCAACGCCTGCTTCATTTGAGTACAATTACGATTCCACCAGGTAGGCACTCACTGATGAACCTAGAAACATTTACATCTACCCGCATGCTCGAGCTTGCCTCTGCCACAATATGTGTCAAATACAACTACCTATTCGCACTTCTGTCTCCAGACTCTCGCTTGCGTTTGGGGAATATTCCGTAACCAGGTTTAGAATTCTCATCCCCTTCTCTTACTCTTTTTAAAAAAATCACTTTTCAACTATCGTTAAGAAAATGTACGCAATGTGGATAAGATTGTCATATGACACCCAATAAGACCATGACGTTTGCCTAAAAAGCAAGGAATCTTGCATTTAATCCTTCGTTATCGTCAAAATGTTGCACAAACCTTGGTGATTAGCCGCTAACTCTTATGCCTTTTGCAGGACAAGCTGAGAAAGTTACCGAACAATTGATAAACATCACCTCCGAAGCGGGCAGTTTCGAAGAGAGTGACGTCACGCTTTCTGTTGACGTCATCGATAATATTTTAGGAAGCGACGATTACGGCACCGAGATTGGGGTAGCCGAAGGTGTGCTTCTGAGCGTCGATAATTTGCTACACGTCGATCTCGGAGTCTTGGTTGCCAGTCAGCAAAGTGGCCATGCTGCTTCAAGGTAATAATAAGGCCGCAGCCAATCAAATACAAAAGTTTATACATTTTCTCGGTGAGCGAGAGAATTGTGGATGAAAGGAGCGATGTTACTATGCTTTTGGTCAAGTGAAGGGTGTGATCGATCTCCGTCTTTTCCCGCCTTTCGAAGTCTTTTAATTTCAAATTGAGAACGAGTGAGTTATAAACAATGTGAAAATCGCAATTAAAGGTTGGAGAACTGCACGTAATCATGGCACTACAGCTTATTTTCCATTCTTTCCCAAGAATGTTGCGCTTGTAAACTTTTTGATCGTTTGCGTACTTTCTCAGTATATTGGTTTCTTGGCGTAAACGTAAGCACAAAGAATTAGATACAGCTTTAGGGGACACATAACCAATGAGTTTTTCAAGATCCGAATCTGTACTCAGGCATAGGGAGGATCTATCTTCAGTACAAACCCCATTAGTAATTTCATCGACGTGACAGGGTCTGTGACTACCGAACACGAGTCTGTATACGCGTTGTGCTCCGAAGTTTACATTCACTGCCCCATGGAATCACAAAAATAGGTTTCCGTTGACATTACAAATCCCTCTCGCAACTATGTTACCCCGGCCTTCTTTCCTGCCGTAAAGTATTGGTAAATTGGAGGGGATAATTTGTCCGCTGGTAGTTCAATCTTTCTATCATTTAACTTGTTTCATGATTTTCAAGAAAAGCGAGACTATTGTCGATGCCTGGATACAAGTGATATATTGTACCGAAATACATTTATAACTTTAAGACACAGATACGGAGATGAACATTTATGCCTGTCCGTTAGAGTATTTATATCATCCCCGTATCTAACACACAGGATGTTTCACAAAATAATTTAACGTTCTCGTGTTAACATTTTGGCAATACTGCATAATGTTTAATCAAGTAGGCATTATCCCACATCGATTAAAATGTACAACTCTTAACGGTGGGCAATTCCTGTATTTTCCTATCCCTCAGACTCATCGAATCTGTGGAGAAACTATCTTTGATTGTAAACTTTTTAAATGATTCCATCGATACTGGAAACCAGTCTGTAACCATACAAACAGAAAACATCGCAATGACCTTAGCAGAGATCAATACCGAATCGTTTACCGGACTCAAGTTCCGTCACTCGTCGGGAAAAGTAAGTTATGTTTCTAAAGGTTTATCCACAACAAGCAGTCCATAGTGGAAGATTCCCATGTATTATACTGCAGACTACAATACAACTTTCATTTACACGAACGTATTTTTTTCGGTTGAACTTTTTTCAAAGAAAAGGTAGATTTGAGTAGTAAATATTAGAGGTAAATGTTCCCAAGTACACTGTGACACACTTTGCTTACTCCTAATCTCCAAGGACATGACTTTTATTACTGCTAAATAAATATCAGTTATCGTGGTCCATTGCCTAGTATTATAACTCGCTGCTGACATATTTAAGACTTGACTGATTTAATAATAACTTCAAGGCATAAATTAGTGGCATATTCTTAGAACAGAATTAAGAGGATGAGAGATAATGTTTTGGCTCAAAATACCAACGAAGAACGGAAAAGGTTGCATTCGAGCACCAGCCTAGTTGAAAAAAGGTCTATCAAAACGCAAAAGGCGAAGGTAAAAGTTTTTGGCACTGTTCTCTCTATTTGTTCGGATGCAGAATGAACTTTCCAGAGAAACTGAGCCTGATGACGTCATCGCGGAGACTGAATCATCCATTCACTTACCGATATCACTGCTTGATGGATTAGATCCAGACGAACGATCTCAGGTCAATCAAGTACAATTTGTCGTTCACAAACTGAACACTTTATTTAAGGTAAGTAAAAACTGGAAAGTGTTATCCCTTTTCGACTTTGGCATCGTTTGTGCTTCTAGTTTTGTCGTGGTGTGTTCATTTGTGTTATTTCAACTGTGCATTAATTCAAAAGTGTTCTCAGAGATAAGATAGGATTGCTTTCCCAGTCAGTTGCTCAGTCAATTCATTTTCTCATTTTAAAATAGATAACAGTTGTCTCTAACTTTTGCAGGCTGTTGACATGAATGGTACGCAAGCACAGTTCAGCCCTGTCATCGCAGCCAGTATTGGGGACCTTAGAATCACCAATGTAACAGATCCTGTTAGAATCCAGATACCACGCAATAATCAGGTAGGAGGATTTTCTGTTTCGTTTCTGTGTTCTTGTGGTAATCGTTCAATCTGCGTCAGTGTGCATATTCACCTTCATTCTACGTTTGACAATTTTACTATCTATTTCTGATATGAATTTATAGTACACAAGCAAATCACTCTGTCGCTCCACAAAAGAATACATAGTTCTCGAATTATATCTTTATTATATAAATATATATATATATATATATATATATATATATATATATATATATATATATATATATATATATATATATATATATATATAAAGTATGTGTTTATTATAACATGGGGTCTATAGTATCACACGTTTGTATCATATATGTTTGCGTGATGTATATGTATTGCGTGGTATATGTATATATATCATGCTTACATAGTCATATTATATATATATATATATATATATATATATATATATATATATATATATATATATATATATATATATATATTCACAGGTTGTCAACTCGACCTTCTATAGTGTCAGCTGTGTATTTTGGGACAACGACAGGCGAGGTAAGTGATCTACGATTTCGATGCACATTAGATAAAGTTTCCGTGCTTTGTCCTGAGTAGAAGCAGTTTCAGTGTTTCATAAAATTGTGCTATACAAAACCCATTATTTACCTTCACGAGCTTCAGGGTCAAACAAAAGAAATAGGAAAACGTACTTCTGCTTTTATGTTGTTTAGAGTTAGTGATGGCAAGGGCATCTTACATCTAGTTTGCTATACAAATGTATCGCATAGGGAACTATAGAGAGCAGTCGGTGTATTCCCGTGTGACTACCTTTCTCTCTGCATATCAGTCTGTGCTTGTCGGTCTGTAAGTTTGTACATATTCATGTACAATGAAAATGAGAACAAATTAAGTATATTTTGAACCTGATGTGCGAGTTTCACGCATTCCAGGATGCGTTCTTGTTTTTATTGTCATTGCTCTGCGATCCTGCATTGAGTACTGTATTAACCTTTGAATCATGCGATATCTTGTAAAAATGTTTGTCGAATTCGAAAGTATCTGTTACGAGGGAAACGCCCTCTATCATTTTTCTAGTGACAGTTTGAATTCCTTTTGTTTGCTTTTGCTTATTTGCGTGACTAGGTGTTTACGAATAATGTATAGTTTTGGTCGCATGTAAACGTGTGATTGCCACGTCGCGTTGACTTTCCGTCAGTGCTTTGATCGTCTGAAGTCCACGTTTACTGAGTTTTCCCAGTTTTGAAGACGGAGCCCGACTTTACTGCAGACTTCTCCCTCTGGTGCCGAAATTGTAACTGCAGTCTAGAAACTGTGTGCCTGTTGACGCCTGAGGAAGTTCTGGTATCAGAGTTCAGTTATTTGGAACTGTCCTAGTGGTAGGAGTTTCATGCGTGGACTTTCTACGAAGATTATGGTACTTGTGAGACGAGCTGCTACGTGGCTGTTCTCCATGGTCTGACTCGCCCGGATGGAGTTGGCACTGTTGTATCACCCCTATTTGTAACAATCAACCCTATTTGTAACAAAACCTAATTTTCAAAAAAACACTTGGCCGTATTTGTTGAAATCTTGATGAAATATGCATATTTGTATGTTTGGGGGCATTTTCTTTTTTTTCCTTGTCGAAACTCATTTTTTCTGAAAGATTTAGTCGGCAGATTCCTATACACATGACCCACTAATTTTCTTTGAAAACAATGATGACATTTTCATATATAGATTTTTAGACTAACGTTTCCACTCTTAATAAACGCATTCTTTCTAACGAAGTACTGATCTCACAGCTATATTTGAGATGTACATTCCTTTTGACAGCTTGGTTTTATGCGTGGAATGAAGGTGAAATTTATCTTTGTAGCCTTTACTTTTTCTGATGAACACGATTGGAACTAATTTGGGATAATTGGATAGTGAAGGAAGGTCGTTTTAATCTACAAATGTAAGCTCATCTGCTTTTCTTTTTACGTTACACACTTGTTTTTACGAGTAATTTGCAATTTTGCAACATTCAGCTGTATGGCATCTAACGCTTTTGAGAAATTTTAAAAATGTGTTAATCTAATTATCCAAAATTAGTTCCAATCGCGTTGATGGGAAATTGTCTAATATCTTCTAATTATGAATCTAGTTACAATGGATGACTTGCCATGATTTTACGAAATTATGTTAAAATTGGTAAATTTTCATGGCTATTATTCCCGATTCGGTGAAGTCAATTTTGTCTCCAAATTAACAAGAAAAATGGCTTTCGAATTTGCGACACAGGGTCTTTGCGAGGATTTTGACTTTATTTTTTAATGAAATAATGGAGAAATTTACATTTATTCTTTGGGCAAATTTTCATTATCTCTAAGTCAAAACGTATTTATCTATGAAACCACTGGACAGTTAGTTTCTCAATGCCGAGGAATGACTGACTGAATTAGATATGAAATAGTTTAGATGCCATGGTGACAACTTTTACAGGAATATAATCAGAAATTGTTACTTTTCAACCTGACTGGTTGTATATTTAAGAAGATTTTGTCAGTTTCTGCACAACATATCTCACAACAAATCATCAAACGGACCCAATCCAATGCTATAATCCAATGCCTCACCGTTCTATCATTGTTAGATTTTTTTCCTATTGCTAAGTCACCCGTGAAAAATAATTAACGACATTGAAAAATGACGATGAACCAAGACAATGTGTCGTATTATACAGACTTTACTTTTTGCCTATAGATGGCGCTGGTGCTTGGTCTGAAGAAGGCTGTGAGGTTGCATCAAATATTACAGATGGTCAGGGTACTGAAAGTAACACTACAGTTTGTGAATGTAATCATCTGACGAATTTTGCTCTTCTTGTGGTGAGTCAAATTTGAAACCTTGCGCCAGCGCATTCTCTCTTGTTCAGCCATAATCAGAAAACATTGTAGCTGTCGAGGAGCACGAGTTACCATAAACTGCGGCATATGCAATTACACTTGACAATGCTCATTGCACGGTTAGTCCTCCTCAATTTACTATTTACGGCGTGTAGCAACTTACAAACGTAAAGCTATCATGAATCTTAAACCGTGCATGAAACAATCAATTATTTTGATCGCATCACATCGCCAACACAGCTGACGCCTCTTTCACGTCCTATGAAACAGCGATGGGTTTGTTTGTTTTTATTTGTGTTTTGCAAAATAAAATGTATGATTTCGTTTGGATGACATACATTTTTTCATACCTTCACACTATGTTAGAACATCTATGATAATGACGTCGACCAAACCAATCAGAAAGCCTTATCGATAATTTCTCTCATCGGTTGTCTGATATCCGTACTTGCGTTGGCTGTTACACTTGTCAGTATCATCGTCTACAGGTGAGTGGACCCGTGATGCCCCGGTGTCCGTGTAATGTATCCGGCATTCTTGAAATCAGTTCAGTTATTGACACATGTTAAGCTTGAATACCAGCATACTTACTTACTCTTGCTTGTACAGTATCCAAACGCTCTTTCTTTCAACTGTAATCTCAAAACAATCTTAAATTTTACACTTCATGCACATACAGTAATGGTGTCAGTAGTTTCAGTGCAAGGTCTCTTCGAGTGTAGCGTATTCATGAAAACAGTACTAAACGATGCACTTTGGTACACTTTTGTGTGACCTCGTAGATAAAATTTTCGGGCTCTGATGTTTATTTTGCAAGCTTAACTGTCTCTATCTCTCTCTGTAATTCCAATTACTCTATAGATGTACATGGGGTAACATCACCGCTTAGAGGAGAGGTCAGAGGTCAGTCCTATGAGCGTGATCCCCTGACAAGTCGGCTCCAAATTACCCACTTGGACAACAGTAACGGTAGCGATATTCTCCGTAAACATTAACTCTACAGTTGTGTAAACATAGTTTCTCCAGACTGGAGAAGTTTGGAATCATGGCACCAAAAAACAAGGGAGCAAAGTCTGGAACAAAATCTCAGCGAAAACAGACGCAGAGACAGCTAACCTTTAGCAGCCATACTGGTACGACACGTGATTGCGAGCAACAGGTGTCAGATTCCGATGGAGAAAGTGCGAGTGGTATCGAGTGTGACAGTCCTCCAACAACGATGCACAAGAAAGGAGATTTCGAGCATTATATGAAGACTACCTTGGAAAGAATGGAAAAGAAGTTGGACCGAGTGCCGAAGAGCAGAAGGAAGTGAAAAGGCGAGTAAAGCTAGTGGAGGAAAAGCAGGTAGACTTTGAACGGTCTTTAGAACATTCAGCAGAGGACATAATGAATCTGCAAAGTACGCACGTGGCTTCAGAAAAGCGAATTTTCGAGCTCGAAAATACAGTTCGTAGTCTTGGTACTCAGCTCAAAGATACGAGGGAAGAAAACCTTCGTCTTCAGCGTTATTCAAGAAGCTTTAATCTCAGAGTTGGTGGGATTAGAGAACAGCCAGGTGAAAACTGTATGGA